>NW_026599442.1:0-38367 GCF_023634085.1 Falco cherrug
CGGGGGGGCTCTGTGGGTGCTGGGGGGGTCTGTGGGGGGGTGGGGGCTCTGTAGGTGCTGGGGGGGCTCTGTGGGTGCCGGGGGGGTCTGTGGGGGGGGTGGGGGGGCTCTGTGGGTGCTGGGGGGGCTCTGTGCGTGCCGGGGGGGTCTGTGGGTGCCAGGGGGGGTCTGTGGGTGGGTGGGGGGCTCTGGGGGTGCTGGGGGGGCTTTGTTGGTGCCGGGGGGGCTCTGTGGGGGGGTGGGGGCTCTGTAGGTGCTGGGGGGGCTCTGTGGGTGCCGGGGGGGGTCTGTGGGGGGGTGGGGGGCTCTGTGGGTGCCGGGGGGGGTCTGTGGGTGCCGGGGGCTCTGTGGGGGGGTGGGGGGCTCTGTAGGTGCCGGGGGGGCTCCGTGGGTGCCGGGGGGCTCCGTGGGTGCCGGGGGCTCCGTGGGGGTCAGCGGGGGCAGCATGCGCAGCTGGTAGCGGGGGGGCACGTTGGCGAAGCCGCTCTCCATGGGGGCCGTGGGGCAGCTGCGCCGGCGGCACCAGCGGCTGCAGGCGGAGGCTCTGCAGGATGGTGCTGAGGAAGAGGAACAGCTCCATCCTGGCCAGCGCCTCTCCCAGGCACACCCGCTTCCCTGCAGGCACGGGGGGGGGGGGGGGGGGGTCAGCACGGCGGGGGGACCCTCGGGACCCCCCCAGCCACCCCCCGGGTACCTGAGGAGAAGGGGACGAAGGCCTCGTTCCGCTGGAAGCAGCCGTGGGCATCCAGAAAATTCCGGGGGTCAAAGGTGTCGGGGTGCTTGTAGGCGCTGGGGTCGTGCAGGATGGGGCTGAGCAGGGGGTACACGTCGGTGCCCTGGGGGGCGGGGGAGTCAGCAGCCTGCGCGGGGCGCCTTGCACGAGTGTCCCTCGTGTCCCTGGTGCACAAGGGAGTGTGCACAAGGAAGCACGTGTACGGCAGCGTGCACGAGGGAGCGTGCGCAAGGGAGTGTGCGCAGGGCAGCGTGCACAAGAGAGCGTGCACAAGGGAGTGTGCGCAGGGCGGCGGTGCACAAGAAAGCGTGCACAAGGCCACAGGCACAGGGCAGCGTGCACAAGAGTGTGCACAAGGCCACAGGCACAGGGCAGCGTGCACGAGGGAGCGTGCACAAGGGAGTGTGCACAGGGCAGCGTGCACAAGAGTGTGCACAAGGCCACAGGCACAGGGCAGCGTGCACAAGAGAGCGTGCACAAGGGAGTGTGCGCAGGGCGGCGTGCACAAGAAAGCGTGCACAAGGCCACAGGCACAGGGCAGCGTGCACGAGGGAGCGTGCACAAGGGAGTGTGCACAGGGTGGGCGTGCACAAGAAAGCGTGCACAAGGCCACAGGCACAGGGCAGCGTGCACAAGAGTGTGCACAAGGCCACAGGCACAGGGCAGCGTGCACGAGGGAGCGTGCACAAGGGAGTGTGCGCAGGGCAGCGTGCACAAGAGTGTGCACAAGGCCACAGGCACAGGGCAGCGTGCACGAGGGAGCGTGCACAAGTGAGTGTGCGCAGGGCAGCGTGCACAAGAGTGTGCACAAGGCCACAGGCACAGGGCAGCGTGCACGAGGGAGCGTGCACAAGGGAGTGTGCACAGGGCGGCGTGCACAAGAGTGTGCACAAGGCCACAGGCACAGGGCAGCATGCACAAGGGAGCGTGCACAAGGGAGTGTGCGCAGGGCAGCGTGCACAAGAGTGTGCACAAGGCCACAGGCACAGGGCAGCGTGCACGAGGGAGCGTGCATGGGGCAGTGTGCGCAGGGCAGCGTGCACAAGAGTGTGCACAAGGCCACAGGCACAGGGCAGCGTGCACGAGGGAGCGTGCACAAGGGAGTGTGCACAGGGCGGCGTGCACAAGAGTGTGCACAAGGCCACAGGCACAGGGCAGCATGCACAAGGGAGCGTGCACAAGGGAGTGTGCGCAGGGCAGCGTGCACAAGAGTGTGCACAAGGCCACAGGCACAGGGCAGCGTGCACGAGGGAGCGTGCATGGGGCAGTGTGCGCAGGGCAGCGTGCACAAGAGTGTGCACAAGGCCACAGGCACAGGGCAGCGTGCACGAGGGAGCGTGCACAAGGGAGTGTGCACAGGGCGGCGTGCACAAGAAAGCGTGCACAAGGCCACAGGCACAGGGCAGCGTGCACGAGGGAGCGTGCACAAGGGAGTGTGCGCAGGGCAGCGTGTGCAGGGCGGTGTGCTCAAGGCAGCGTGCACAGGGCGGCAGCGTGCACAAGGCCACGTGCACAAAACAGCGTGCACCGGGCCACGCGCACAAGGGAGCGTGCAGGGGGGCAGCGTGCACAGGGTCACAGCGTGCACAAGGCAGCGTGCACAGGGTGGCAGTTTGCACAAGGTCACATGCACAGGGCAGTGTGCACAGGGCCGTGTGCACTAGGGAGCGTGCATGGTGCAGCACGTGCAGGGCGGCAGCGTGCACAGGGCAGTGTGCACAAGAGAGCATGCACAAAGCCACATGCACAGGGCAGCATGCACAAGGGAACATGCATGGTGCAGTGTGCACAAGGGAGCGTGCACAGGGCAGTGTGCGCAAGGGAACGTGCACAAGGCAGTGTGCACAGGGTGGCAGTGTGCACGGGTCCACACGCACAGGGCCACATGCACAACTGAGCGTGCACGGTGCAGCGTGTGCTGGGCGGCAGCGTGCACAAGGCAGTGTGCACAAGGCAGCGTGCACAAGGGAGCGTGCACAAGGGAGCGTGCATGGTGCAGTGTGCACAAGGGAGTGTGCACAAGGGAGCATGCACAAGGGAGCATGCACGGTGCAGCGTGTGCTGGGCGGGCAGCGTGCACAAGGCAGCGTGCACAAGGCAGCATGCACAAGGGAGCGTGCACGGTGCAGTGTGCACAAGGGAGCATGCACAAGGGAGCATGCACGGTGCAGTGTGCACAAGGGAGCATGCACAAGGGAGCATGCACGGTGCAGCGTGTGCAGGGCAGCAGTGTGCACAAGGCAGCGTGCACAGGGCAGCATGCACAAGGGAACGTGCATGGTGCAGTGTGCACAAGGGAGCATGCACAGGGCAGTGTGCACAAGGGAGCGTGCACAGGGCAGTGTGCACAAGGCAGCATGCACAAGGGAGCATGCACAAGGGAGCGTGCACGGTGCAGTGTGCACAAGGGAGCGTGCACAAGGCAGTGTGCACAAGGCAGCATGCACAAGGGAGCATGCACAAGGGAGCATGCACGGTGCAGTGTGCACAAGGGAGCGTGCACGGTGCAGTGTGCACAAGGGAGCGTGCACAAGGCAGTGTGCACAAGGCAGCATGCACAAGGGAGCATGCACAAGGGAGCGTGCACGGTGCAGTGGTGCACAACACGGTGCAGTGTGCACAAGGGAGCGTGCACAAGGGAGCATGCACAAGGGAGCGTGCACGGTGCAGTGTGCACAAGGGAGCGTGCACAAGGGAGCATGCACAAGGGAGCGTGCACAAGGCAGTGTGCACAAGGGAGCGTGCACAAGGGAGCATGCACAAGGGAGCGTGCACAGGGCAGTGTGCACAAGGCAGCATGCACAAGGGAGCATGCACAAGGGAGCGTGCACGGTGCAGTGTGCACAAGGGAGCATGCACAAGGCAGTGTGCACAAGGGAGCATGCACAAGGGAGCGTGCACGGTGCAGTGTGCACAAGGGAGCGTGCACAAGGGAGCATGCACAAGGGAGCGTGCACGGTGCAGTGTGCACAAGGGAGCGTGCACGGTGGCAGTGTGCACAAGGGAGTGTGCACAAGGGAGCATGCACAAGGGAGCATGCATGGTGCAGTGTGCACAAGGGAGCGTGCACAAGGGAGCGTGCACGGTGCAGCGTGTGCAGGGCAGCAGTGTGCACAAGGCAGCGTGCACAGGCAGTGTGCGCAAGGGAGCGTGCACAAGGGAGCGTGCACAGGGCAGTGTGCACAAGGCAGCATGCACAAGGGAGCATGCACAAGGGAGCGTGCACGGTGCAGTGTGCACAAGGCAGCATGCACAAGGCAGCATGCACAAGGGAGCATGCACAAGGGAGCATGCACAAGGGAGCGTGCACGGTGCAGTGTGCACAAGGGAGCGTGCACAAGGCAGTGTGCACAAGGGAGCATGCACAAGGAGCGTGCACGGCGCAGTGTGCACAAGGGAGCGTGCACAAGGGAGCGTGCACAAGGGAGCGTGCACGGCGCAGTGTGGCACAAGGGAGCGTGCACAAGGGAGCGTGCACGGCGCAGCGTGCGCAGGGTGATGTGCACAAGGCCACGTGCACAAGGCAGCGCGTGGGCCCCCCGCGCCCCCCGCCCCCCACGGGCACCTTGGGGATGAGGTAGCCGCGGAAGAGGGTGTCGCGGGTGACGCGGTGGGGCACGTTCATGGGGATGAGGTCGCTGCACCGCTGGATCTCGTGATCACCGCGTCCGTGTAGGGCATGTGGCTGCGGTCCTCGATGGCGGGGGCCCGATCGCAGCCGATCACCCGCTCGATCTCCTCGTAGACCTTCTCTGCAGCCCCAGCCGGGATGGGGGGTCCCGCTGAGGGCTGGGGGGGGGGGGCTGGGGGGGCTGGGGGGGGTCCCCCCGCGGCGGGGTGGGCACCCCACTTACCTTGCACCTCGGGGTGCTTCATCAGCAGGAGGAAGCCGTAGCGCAGGGTGGAGCTGACGGTCTCGGTCCCGGCGAAGAAGAGGTTGAGGGTGCTGAGCTCCAGGTTCTCCAGGTTGAACTCCGAGGAGGGGTTGTCCTTCTCCTGGGGGGGCGGGCAGAGGGGGCACGGGATCACCCCAGGGTGCACGGGATCACCCCTGGGCGCACGGGATCACCCCCGGGCGCACAAGGGTGCTGGGCGCACAAGGGTGCTGGGTGCAGGGGATCACCCCCAGGTGCACGGGATCACCCCCGGGCGCACAGGATCACCCCCGGGCGCACGGGATCACCCCAGGGGTGCACAGGATCAACCCCGGGCGCACGGGATCACCCCCGGGCGCACAAGGGTGCTGGGCGCACAAGGGTGCTGGGTGCAGGGGATCACCCCCAGGTGCACGGGATCACCCCCGGGTGCACAGGATCACCCCCGGGCGCACGGGATCACCCCTGGGCGCACAGGATCACCCCTGGGCACACAAGGGTGCTGGGCACACAAGGGTGCTGGGTGCAGGGGATCACCCCCAGGTGCACGGGATCACCCCCGGGCACACAGGATCACCCCCGGGCGCACAAGGGTGCTGGGCGCACAAGGGTGCTGGGTGCAGGGGATCACCCCCAGGTGCACGGGATCACCCCCGGGCGCACGGGATCACCCCCGGGCGCACAAGGGTGCTGGGCGCACAAGGGTGCTGGGTGCAGGGGATCACCCCCAGGTGCACGGGATCACCCCCGGGTGCACAGGATCAACCCCGGGCACACAGGATCACCCCCGGGCGCACAAGGGTGCTGGGCGCACAAGGGTGCTGGGTGCAGGGGATCACCCCCAGGTGCACGGGATCACCCCTGGGTGCACAGGATCAACCCCGGGCGCACGGGATCACCCCCGGGCGCACAAGGGTGCTGGGCGCACAAGGGTGCTGGTGCAGGGGATCACCCCAGGTGCACGGGATCACCCCCGGGCGCACAGGATCACCCCCGGGCGCACGGGATCACCCCAGGGTGCACAGGATCAACCCCGGGCGCACGGGATCACCCCGGGCGCACAAGGGTGCTGGGCGCACAAGGGTGCTGGGTGCAGGGGATCACCCCCAGGTGCACGGGATCACCCCCGGGTGCACAGGATCACCCCCGGGCGCACGGGATCACCCCTGGGCGCACAGGATCACCCCTGGGCACACAAGGGTGCTGGGCACACAAGGGTGCTGGGTGCACGGGATCACCCCCAGGTGCACGGGATCACCCCCGGGCACACAGGATCACCCCCGGGCGCACAAGGGTGCTGGGCGCACAAGGGTGCTGGGTGCAGGGGATCACCCCCAGGTGCACGGGGATCACCCCCGGGTGCACGGGATCACCCCCGGGCGCACGGGATCACCCCCGGGCGCACAAGGGTGCTGGGCGCACAAGGGTGCTGGGTGCAGGGGATCACCCCCAGGTGCACAGGATCACCCCCGGGTGCACAGGATCAACCCCGGGCACACAGGATCACCCCCGGGCGCACAAGGGTGCTGGGCGCACAAGGGTGCTGGGTGCAGGGGATCACCCCTGGGTGCACAGGATCACCCCCGGGCGCACGGGATCACCCCCGGGTGCACGGGATCACCCCCGGGCGCACAGGATCACCCCTGGGCGCACAAGGGTGCTGGGCGCACAAGGGTGCTGGGTGCAGGGGATCACCCCCAGGTGCACAGGATCACCCCAGGGTGCACAGGATCAACCCCGGGCACACAGGATCACCCCCGGGCGCACAAGGGTGCTGGGCGCACAAGGGTGCTGGGTGCAGGGGATCACCCCCAGGTGCACAGGATCACCCCAGGGTGCACGGGATCACCCCTGGGCGCACAGGATCACCCCCGGGCGCACAAGGGTGCTGGGCACAAAAGGGTGCTGGGTGCAGGGGATCACCCCCAGGTGCACGGGATCACCCCTGGGCGCACAAGGGTGCTGGGCGCACAAGGGTGCTGGGTGCAGGGGATCACCCCCAGGTGCACGGGATCACCCCTGGGTGCACGGGATCACCCCTGGGTGCACAGGATCACCCCCGGGCGCACAAGGGTGCTGGGCGCACAAGGGTGCTGGGTGCAGGGGATCACCCCCAGGTGCACGGGATCACCCCCGGGCGCACAGGATCACCCCCGGGCGCACAGGATCGACCCCCAGGGTGCACAGGATCACCCCCGGGCGCACAAGGGTGCTGGGCACACAAGGGTGCTGGGTGCAGGGGATCACCCCCAGGTGCACGGGATCACCCCTGGGTGCCCAAGTGAGCTGGGTATATGGGATCACACCTGGGTGTGTGGGATCACCCCCAGGTGCACAAGGGTGCTGGGTGCAGGGGATCACCCCCAGGTGCACAGGATCACCCCTGGGTGCACGGGATCACCCCTGGGTGCTCAAGTGAGCTGGGTACATGGGATCACACCTGGGTGTGTGGGATCACCCCCAGGCGCACAAGGGTGCTGGGTGCACGGGATCACCCCAGGGTGCACGGGATCACCCCTGGGTGTGCAGGAGTGCTGGGTGCACGGGATCACCCCAGGGTGCACGGGATCACCCCTGGGTGTGCAGGAGTGCTGGGTGCACGGGATCACTCCTGGGTGCACGGGATTGTGCAAGGGGGCTGGGTGCACAGGATCACCCCTGGGTGCACAGGATCACCTCTGGGTGCCCAAGTGAGCTGGGTGCATGGGATCACCCAAGGGTGCCCAGGATCACCCCAGGGTGCGCAAGGGTGCTGGGGTGCACTGGATCACCCCAGGGTGCAGGGGATCACCCCTGGGTGTGTAGATCACCCCAGGGTGTGCAAGGGTGCTGGGTGCATGGGATCACCTCAGGGTTCCCAGGGGAGCTGGGTGCCTGGGATCACCCCAGGGTGCAGGGGATCATTCTGGGGCGCCCAGGAACAGCACCCCAGGGTGCAGGGGATTACCCTAGGGTGCCCGGGGATCACCCAGGGTGCAGGGGATCACCCTGGGGCGCAGGGGATCACCCCAGGGTGCCCAGGACCATCACCCCTGGGTGCTGGGGATCACCCCAGGTGCAGGGGATCACTCCAGGGACCCCAGGACCAGCAACCCAGGGCGCAGGGGATCACCCCGGGGTGCAGGGGATCACCCCAGGGCGCCCAGGGCCAGCACCCCGGGACGCAGGGGATCACCCCAGGGCGCCCAGGACATCACCCCAGGGTGCCGGGGATCACCCAGGGTGCCGGGGATCACCCCAGGACGCCCAGGATCACCACCCTGGGGTGCCGGGGATCACCCAGGGTGCCGGGGATCACCCCAGGGTGCCCAGGACCAGCACCCCGGGGCGCAGGACATCACCCCAGGGTGCCGGGGATCACCCCAGGGCGGCCCAGGACATCACCCCAGGGTGCCGGGGATCACCCCAGGGCGCCCAGGACCATCACCCCAGGGTGCCGGGGATCACCCAGGGTGCCGGGGATCACCCCAGGGCACCCAGGACATCACCCCAGGGTGCCGGGGATCACCCCGGGGCACAGGGGATCACCCCGGGGTGCAGGCGATCACCCCGGGGCGCAGAGGATCACCCCAGAGTGCCCAGGGACCAGCACCCCAGGGCGCTGGGGGTAACTCCAGGATGCTCAGGATCATCACCCCGGGGTGCCGGGGATCACCCCAGGGTGCCGGGGATCACCCCAGGGCGCCCAGGACCATCACCCCAGGGCGCCGGGGATCACCCAGGGTGCCGGGGATCACCCCAGGGCGCCCAGGACCATCACCCCAGGGTGCCGGGGATCACCCCAGGGTGCCGGGGATCACCCCAGGGTGCCCAGGATCATCACCCCGGGGTGCCGGGGATCGCCCCAGGGTGCCGGGGATCACCCAGGGCGCCCAGGACCATCACCCCAGGGTGCCGGGGATCACCCAGGGTGGCCGGGGATCACCCCAGGGCGCCCAGGACCATCACCCCAGGGCGCCGGGGATCACCCAGGGTGCCGGGGATCACCCCAGGGCGCCCAGGACCATCACCCCAGGGCGCCGGGGATCACCCAGGGTGCACGGGGATCACCCCAGGGCGCCCAGGACCATCACCCCAGGGGTGCCGGGGATCACCCAGGGTGCCGGGGATCACCCCAGGGCGCCCAGGACCATCACCCCAGGGTGCCGGGGATCACCGCAGGGTGCCGGGGATCACCCCAGGGTGCCCAGGATCATCACCCCGGGGTGCCGGGGATCGCCCCAGGGTGCCGGGGATCACCCCAGGGTGCCCAGGATCATCACCCCGGGGTGCCGGGGATCACCCCGGGGCACAGGGGATCACCCCGGGGTGCAGGCGATCACCCCGGGGCGGCAGAGGATCACCCCAGAGTGCCCAGGACCAGCACCCCAGGGCGCCGGGGGTAACTCCAGGATGCTCAGGATCATCACCCCGGGGTGCCGGGGGATCACCCCAGGGTGCCGGGGATCACCCCAGGGCGCCCAGGACCATCACCCCAGGGTGCCGGGGATCACCCAGGGGCCGGGGATCACCCCAGGGCGCCCAGGACCATCACCCCAGGGTGCCGGGGATCACCCAGGGTGCCGGGGATCACCCCAGGACGCCCAGGATCATCACCCTGGGGTGCCGGGGATCACCCAGGGTGCCGGGGATCACCCCAGGACGCCCAGGACCAGCACCCCGGGGCGCAGGGGATCACCCTGGGAAGCAGGGGGTCACCCCAGGGTGCCGAGGACCATCACCCCGGGGCGCAGGGGATCACCCCAGGGCGCCCAGGACCATCACCCCAGGGTGCCGGGGATCACCCCAGGGCGCCCAGGACCATCACCCCAGGTTGCCGGGGATCACCCGGGGTGCCGGGGATCACCCCGGGGCGCCCAGGACCATCACCCCAGGGTGCAGGGGATCACCCCGGGGCACAGGGGATCACCCCGGGGTGCAGGCGATCACCCCGGGGCGCAGAGGATCACCCCAGAGTGCCCAGGACCAGCACCCCAGGGCGCCGGGGGTAACTCCAGGATGCTCAGGATCATCACCCCGGGGTGCCGGGGATCACCCCAGGGTGCCGGGGATCACCCCAGGGCGCCCCAGGGACCATCACCCCAGGGTGCCGGGGATCACCCCAGGGTGCCGGGGATCACCCCAGGGCCGCCCAGGACCATCACCCCAGGGTGCCGGGGATCACCCCAGGGTGCCGGGGATCACCCCAGGACGCCCAGGACCATCACCCCCGGGGTGCCGGGGATCACCCCAGGACGCCCCAGGACCATCACCCCAGGGCGCCGGGGATCACCCCAGGACGCCCAGGACATCACCCCCAGGGTGCCGGGGATCACCCCAGGGCGCCGGGGATCACCCCAGGGTGCCGGGGATCACCCGGGGGTGCCGGGGATCACCTTCTCCATCTGCAGCAGGAACCGGTCGATGAAGTCCCGCGGCCGCTCGGGCTCCAGCGTCTCCGCGTTGCTCCGCACCCGCCGCGCGATGAAGCGCCGCATCCTGCCCAGCAGCCGCGGGATCCGCGCGTGGGGGCCCGGCACGTGCCGCAGGAGGGTCTCGGCCATGTCGTACAGCTGCACGCGGGGGGGGGGGGGGGGGGCGGGGGGGTCAAGGGGGGGGGGGGGGGGAGTGGGACTGGGGGGGGGGGGGGAGCAGGATGGGGACCCCAAAGTGGGACCACTGGGGGACTGGGAGCGGGGGGGGACACCAAAACAGGGACTGGGGGGGCTGGACTGGACTGGGGGACCCCAAACAGGGAGGGATGGACTGGGGGGGACCCCAAACTGGAACTGGGGGGGCTGGACTGGGACTGGGGGACCCCAAAACGGGGAGGGATGGACTGGGGGGGACCCTGAACCAGGACTGGGGGAGTTGGACTGGGACTGGGGGGACCCCAAAACGGGGAGGGATGGACTGGGGGGGACCCCAAACTGGAACTGGGGGGGCTGGACTGGGACTGGGGGGACCCAAAACGGGGAGGGATGGACTGGGGGGACCTCGAACTGGAACTGGGGGGGGGGCTGGACTGGGGACTGGGGGACCCCAAACAGGGAGGGATGGACTGGGGGGACCCCAAACTGGAACTGGGGGGGCTGGACTGGGACTGGGGGACCCCAAACAGGGAGGGATGGACTGGGGGGGACCCCAAACTGGAACTGGGGGGGCTGGACTGGGACTGGGGGACCCCAAACAGGGAGGGATGACTGGGGGGACCTCGAACTGGAACTGGGGGGCTGGACTGGGACTGGGGGACCCCAAACAGGGAGGGATGGACTGGGGGGGACCCTGAACCGGGACTGGGGGAGCTGGACTTGGACTGGGGACCCCAAACGGAGGGCATGGACTGGGGGGACCTCGAACTGGAACTGGGGGGGGGGGCTGGACTGGGACTGGGGGACCCCAAACAGGGAGGGATGGACTGGGGGGACCCTGAACCAGGACTGGGGGAGCTGGACTGGGACTGGGAGACCCCAAAATGGGGAGGGATGGACCTGGGGGGGACCCTGAACTGGAACTGGGAGGCCTGGACTGGGACTGGGGGGACCCCAAAACAGGGAGGGATGGACTGGGGGGACCCTGAACCAGGACTGGGGGAGTTGGACTGGGACTGGGAGACCCCAAAACGGGGAGGGATGGACTGGGGGGGACCCCAAACTGGAACTGGGGGGGCTGGACTGGGACTGGGGGACCCCAAAACGGGGAGGGATGACCGGGGGGACCCCAAAGCAGGGAGAGATGGACCAGGGTGACCCCTGAACAGGACTGGGGGAGCTGGACTGGGACTGGGGGACCCCAAAACGTGGAGGGACGGACTGGGGGGGATCCCAAACCAGGACTGGGGGGGACTGGGTCGGGGGGATCTTGGGGAACACTGGTGTCCCTGGCACCCCCTTTTTTGTGACAACCCCCCCCGCAAAGCCAGGGGTGTCTGGCCCCTCCCGTAGAGCTGGGAGTAGAAGCAGGGTGCGGGGGGGACCCACCCCCACCCCCCCCACCCCCCACCTGCGCCCAAGGGGTGCTGATCTCCCGAAAACTCTCGTTCATCATCTGCAGCAGCTCCAGGAACTCCGCGTCCTCGTAGTCGAAGCGGTCCCCGAAGACGATGGAGCAGATGACGTTGGAGACGGCGCAGCTCAGCGGGTACGTGGGGTCGAAGGGCTGCCCTGGGGGGCGCGGGGCTCAGCCACCCATGGGTGGCCCGAGGATGTGTGTGTGGGGGGGGGGATATTAAAGCCGCCCCCCCAGCACCCATCCTGGCACCTTGCTTGCCGCGCAGCTCCTGCAGCAGGAACTGAGCCTCCTCCTGGATGCGGCCCTCGATGCTTTTGCGGCCCATCCCGAAATCCCGCAGCACCGAGAGGGAGAAGCGGCGCAGCTGCCGCCAGCGCTCGCCGTTGGCGAAGACCACCCCTGGGGGGGGGAGGGGGGCATGGGCACCCTGAGGGGTGGGGGCGCTGGCTGGGGGAGTGGGGGGGAACCCCATGGGACAGGGCACCCATCGGGGCAGGGGGGCACCCATCGCAGGGGGACACCCATCGGGGTAAGGGGGTGGGCACCCATCAGGGCAGGGGGCTGGGCACCCATCGGGGTAAGGGGGTGGGCACCCATCGGGGTAAGGGGGGTGGGCACCCATCGGGGCAGGGGGTTGGGCACCCATCGGGGTAAGGGGGTGGGCACCCATTGGGGTAAGGGGGTGGGCACCCATAGGGCAGGGGGTTGGGCACCCATCGGGGCAGGGGGCTGGGCACCCATCGGGTAAGGGGGTGGGCACCCATCGGGGTAAGGGGGTGGGCACCCATCGGGGTAAGGGGGGTGGGCACCCATTGGGGCAGGGGGCTGGGCACCCATCGGGGCAGGGGGGTGGGCACCCATCGGGGTAAGGGGCTGGGCACCCATCGGGGTAAGGGGGTGGGCACCCATTGGGGTAAGGGGGTTGGGCACCCATTGGGGTAAGGGGCTGGGCACCCATCGGGGTAAGGGGGTGGGCACCCATAGGGCAGGGGGCTGGGCACCCATCGGGGTAAGGGGGTGGGCACCCATCGGGGTAAGGGGGGTGGGCACCATCGGGGGCAGGGGGGTGGGCACCCATCGGGGTAAGGGGCTGGGCACCCATCGGGGCAGGGGGGTGGGCACCCATCGGGGTAAGGGGCTGGGCACCCATCGGGGTAAGGGGGTGGGCACCCATTGGGGTAAGGGGGTTGGGCACCCATCGGGGTAAGGGGCTGGGCACCCATCGGGGTAAGGGGGTGGGCACCCATAGGGCAGGGGGCTGGGCACCCATCGGGGTAAGGGGGTGGGCACCCATTGGGGTAAAGGGGGTGGGCACCCATCGGGGCAGGGGGTGTGGGCACCCATCGGGGTAAGGGGGTGGGCACCCATCGGGGCAGGGGGTTGGGCACCCATCGGGGTAAGGGGGTGGGCACCCATCGGGGCAGGGGGGCTGGGCACCCATCGGGGTAAGGGGGTGGGCACCCATTGGGGCAGGGGGGTGGGCACCCATCGGGGTAAGGGGCTGGGCACCCATCGGGGCAGGGGGGCACCCATTGGGGCAGGGGGCTGGGCACCCATCGGGGCAGGGGGTCTGGGCTACCCATCGGGGTAAGGGGGTGGGCACCCATCGGGGTAAGGGGTTGGGCACCCATCGGGGCAGGGGGTTGGGCACCCATCGGGGTAAGGTGTTGGGCACCCATCGGGGCAGGGGGCTGGGCACCCATCGGGGGTAAGGGGGTGGGCACCCATCGGGGCAGGGGGTTGGGCACCCATCGGGGTAAGGGGGTGGGCACCCATTGGGGTAAGGGGGTGGGCACCCATAGGGCAGGGGGTTGGGCACCCATCGGGGCAGGGGGCTGGGCACCCATCGGGGCAGGGGGGCTGGGCACCCATCGGGGTAAGGGGGTGGGCACCCATCGGGGTAAGGGGGGTGGGCACCCATTGGGGCAGGGGGCTGGGCACCCATCGGGGCAGGGGGGTGGGCACCCTTCGGGGTAAGGGGCTGGGCACCCATTGGGGTAAGGGGGTGGGCACCCATTGGGGTAAGGGGGTTGGGCACCCATTGGGGGTAAGGGGCTGGGCACCCATCGGGGTAATGGGGCTGGGCACCCATCGGGGCAGGGGGGGCACCATTGGGGCAGGGGGCTGGGCACACCATCGGGGCAGGGGGGCTGGGCACCCATCGGGGTAAGGGGGTGGGCACCCATTGGGGTAAGGGGGTGGGCACCCATCGGGGCAGGGGGGGTGGGCACCCATCGGGGTAAGGGGGTGGGCACCCATCGGGGCAGGGGGCTGGGCACCCATCGGGGTAAGGGGGTGGGCACCCATTGGGGCAGGGGGGTGGGCACCCATCGGGGTAAGGGGCTGGGCACCCATCGGGGCAGGGGGGGCACCCATAGGGCAGGGGGCTGGGCACCCATCGGGGCAGGGGGCTGGGCACCCATCGGGGTAAGGGGGGTGGGCACCCATCGGGGTAAGGGGTTGGGCACCCATCGGGGCAGGGGGTTGGGCACCCATCGGGGTAAGGTGTTGGGCACCCATCGGGGCAGGGGGCTGGGCACCCATCGGGGTAAGGGGGTGGGCACCCATCGGGGGCAGGGGGTTGGGGGGTAAGGGGGTGGGCACCCATCGGGGCAGGGGGTTGGGCACCCATCGGGGTAAGGGGGTGGGCACCCATTGGGGTAAGGGGGTGGGCACCCATAGGGCAGGGGGTTGGGCACCCATCGGGGCAGGGGGCTGGGCACCCATCGGGGCAGGGGGCTGGGCACCCATCGGGGTAAGGGGGTGGGCACCCATCGGGGTAAGGGGGGTGGGCACCCATTGGGGCAGGGGGCTGGGCACCCATCGGGGCAGGGGGGTGGGCACCCATCGGGGTAAGGGGCTGGGCACCCATTGGGGTAAGGGGGTGGGCACCCATCGGGGTAAGGGGGCTGGGCACCCATCGGGGCAGGGGGGTGGGCACCCATCGGGGTAAGGGGGTGGGCACCCATTGGGGTAAGGGGGTTGGGCACCCATTGGGGTAAGGGGCTGGGCACCCATCGGGGTAAGGGGGTGGGCACCCATAGGGCAGGGGGCTGGGCACCCATCGGGGTAAGGGGGTGGGCACCCATCGGGGTAAGGGGGGTGGGCACCCATCGGGGCAGGGGGGTGGGCACCCATCGGGGTAAGGGGCTGGGCACCCATTGGGGTAAGGGGGTGGGCACCCATTGGGGTAAGGGGGTTGGGCACCCATCGGGGTAAGGGGCTGGGCACCCATCGGGGTAAGGGGGTGGGCACCCATAGGGCAGGGGGCTGGGCACCCATCGGGGTAAGGGGGTGGGCACCCATAGGGCAGGGGGCTGGGCACCCATCGGGGTAAGGGGGTGGGCACCCATTGGGGTAAGGGGGTGGGCACCCATCGGGGCAGGGGGTTGGGCACCCATCGGGGTAAGGGGGTGGGCACCCATCGGGGCAGGGGGTTGGGCACCCATCGGGGTAAGGGGGTGGGCACCCATCGGGGCAGGGGGCTGGGCACCCATCGGGGTAAGGGGGTGGGCACCCATTGGGGCAGGGGGGTGGGCACCCATCGGGGTAAGGGGCTGGGCACCCATCGGGGCAGGGGGCTGGGCACCCATCGGGGTAAGGGGCTGGGCACCCATCGGGGCAGGGGGGCACCCATTGGGGCAGGGGGCTGGGCACCCATCGGGGCAGGGGGCTGGGCACCCATCGGGGTAAGGGGGTGGGCACCCATCGGGGTAAGGGGTTGGGCACCCATCGGGGCAGGGGGTTGGGCACCCATCGGGGCAGGGGGGTGGGCACCCATAGGGCAGGGGGCTGGGCACCCATCGGGGCAGGGGGCTGGGCACCCATCGGGGTAAGGGGCTGGGCACCCATCGGGGCAGGGGGCTGGGCACCCATCGGGGTAAGGGGCTGGGCACCCATCGGGGCAGGGGGGCACCCATTGGGGCAGGGGGCTGGGCACCCATCGGGGCAGGGGGCTGGGCACCCATCGGGGTAAGGGGGTGGGCACCCATCGGGGTAAGGGGTTGGGCACCCATCGGGGCAGGGGGTTGGGCACCCATCGGGGCAGGGGGGTGGGCACCCATAGGGCAGGGGGCTGGGCACCCATCGGGGCAGGGGGCTGGGCACCCATCGGGGTAAGGGGCTGGGCACCCATTGGGGTAAGGGGGTGGGCACCCATTGGGGCAGGGGGTGGGCACCCATCGGGGTAAGGGGCTGGGCACCCATTGGGGCAGGGGGCTGGGCACCCATCGGGGCAGGGGGCTGGGCACCCACCCCGGCGCCATCCCAAGCACCCATGGGTGCGCCGTGCCGAGCACCCACCCCTCAGCACCCATGGGCGCCTTGTGCCCGCGCCCCCTCACCGTGCCCGCGGAAGGTGGTCTCCACGGTGGGCATGCGCCCGCGGCCGGCGAAGGCTTCGGCGTTCTCCACCAGCGCCTCCCGCACCGCCGCGCGCTCGCTCAGCACCACCACGCGCCGCGAGCCCAGGTACACCGTGAAGACGGGGCCGTAGGTCTGGCTCAGCTGCGGGGGAGGGGGGGAGGCACCGGGGGGGGTGACGGGGGGGGGGGGACACGACGGAGGGGTCCCCCCACCCCCACCCCCACCCCTTACCTTCAGCAGGGACTGGAGGGTGCGGGACGGGGAGATCTGCAGGAGGTTGCCCAAGATGGGCAACGCCGGGGGGCCGGGGGGCAACCGAGCCCCCTGCCCGCGCCGCTGGGCGAGGAAGAGGAGGAGGCCGAGGAGCAGCAGGAAGGTGACGGTGACGCTCAGCTCCATGGCGGCGGCGACGACGCTGGCACCGCTCTGCCCGGTGGCCTCGGGCGCCCGCTGCTATTTACCTGCCACCGTTGCACAAGCCGCCCGTGGCCCCTGCTCACCCCGCGCCCCGCCCTGGCGCCGCCACCAGCCGCCGTGTGGCCTCGTGGCCTCGGGTGTGACGGCCCGTGTGTCCCGGAGCCTTGGGGCATGTCCTGGTGCACCGTGCCCTCGCGCGTGGCCCTGTGCCCTCGCGCATGGCCCCGTGTGTGGCCCTGTGCCCCGTGTGTGGCCCCGTGCATGTCCCTGTGGCCCCGTGCATGGCCCCATGTCCCCGTGCACGTCCCTGTGCTCTTGTGCATGTCCCTGTGCATGTCCCTGTGTCCCCGTGCATGTCCCTGTGCCCCCATGCATGTCCCTGTGCTCTTGTGCATGGCCCCGTGCATGTCCCTGTGTCCCTGTGCATGTCCCCATGTCCCCGTGCATGGCCCTGTGTTCTTGTGCATGGCCCCGTGCATGTCCCTGTGCCCCCGTGCATGTCCCCATGTCCCCCGTGCATGGCCCTGTGCCCCCGTGCATGTCCCTGTGTCCCCGTGCATGTCCCTGTGCCCCTGTGCATGGCCCTGTGCATGGCCCTGTGCCCCCGTGCATGTCCCCGTGCATGTCCCTGTGTCCCCGTGCATGTCCCCATGTCCCCGTGCATGTCCCTGTGCTCTTGTGCATGGCCCCGTGCATGGCCCTGTGTCCCTGTGCATGTCCCTGTGTCCCTGTGCATGTCCCTGTGCCCCTGTGCATGGCCCCGTGCATGTCCCTGTGCTCTTGTGCATGGCCCCGTGCATGTCCCCATGTCCCCGTGCATGTCCCTGTGCCCCTGTGCATGGCCCCGTGCATGTCCCTGTGTCCCTGTGCATGTCCCCATGTCCCCGTGCATGTCCCTGTGCTCTTGTGCATGTCCCCGTGCATGTCCCTGTGTCCCCGTGCATGTCCCCGTGCATGTCCCTGTGTCCCCGTGCATGGCCCTGTGCCCTTGTGCGTGGCACCATGCACGGCCCCGTGCCCTCATGGATGGCCCCATGCACGGCCCTGTGCCCCCGTGCATGTCTCCGTGCCCCCGTGCATGTCCCCATGCCCTCGTGCGTGGCCCCATGTGTGTCCCTGTGCCCCCATGCATGTCCCTGTGCATGTCCCTGTGCCCTTGTTCGTGCCCCCGTGCATGTCCCTGTGTCCCCATGCATGTCCCTGTGCTCTTGTGCATGGCCCCGTGCATGTCCCTGTGCCCCCGTGCGTGTCCCTGTGCCCCTGTGCATGGCCCCGTGCATGTCCCTGTGCCCCTGTGCATGTCCCCGTGCATGTCCCTGTGCCCCCGTGCATGTCCCTGTGCCCCCGTGCATGTCCCCGTGCATGTCCCTGTGTCCCCGTGCATGGCCCCGTGCATGTCCCTGTGCCCCCGTGCATGTCCCCATGCCCTTGTGCGTGGCCCTGTGCATGTCCCTGTGTCCCCGTGCATGTCCCTGTGCCCCCGTGCATGTCCCTGTGTCCCCGTGCATGTCCCTGTGCCCCCGTGCATGTCCCTGTGCCCCTGTGCATGGCCCCGTGCATGTCCCTGTGCCCCCGTGCATGTCCCCGTGCCCCCGTGCATGGCCCCGTGCATGTCCCCCGTGCCCTTGTGCGTGGCCCTGTGCACTAGTGCATGTCCCCGTGCACTTATGCATGTCCCCATGCACGTCCCTGTGCCCTGGGCCATGTCCCTGTGCCCGTCCCAGTGCCCCCGTGTGTGGCCCTGTGCGTGTCCCCGTGCCCGTCCCTGTGCCCTCGTGCACATCCCCAGGCCCCGGTGCCCACCCTGCACGTGGGGGTGCTCGTCGTCCCCCCAAGCTGGGGGTGCCCAGGGCCGCCAGCGGCGAGGAGGGGGGAGGGTGGGCACCCCCTGTCCCCCCCCCGCCGTCCCCCCCCCGGGGACCCGGCCACCACTGGCGAGTGTTGCACAACCCGCCCAGCCCTCGCACGTGGCGCGGGGGGGTGACGGTGCCGCAGCAGCGCCCGGTGTGCAAACACACATGAACCCGCACGGGCCCCCGGCGCGCACGTGCACGGCCCCGTGTCCTGCTGCGTGTCCCCAGGTCCCCGTGCGTGTCCCTGCATCCTGGTGCATGTCCCCATGTTCATGCGCCGGCCTGTGCGTGACCCCGTGTCACTTTGCATGTCCCCATGTCCCCATGCATATCCCTGTGCCCTGATGCGTGTCCCGTGTCCCGGTGTGTGTCCCCATGTTCCTCATGTGCCGCCCCGTGTGTGACCCCGTGTCCCCATTTGTGTCCCTGTGCCCTGGTGCGTGTGCCCATGTCACTTTGAATGTCCCCGTGTCCCCAAGCCCTGGTGCGTGTCCCCATGTTCCTCATGCACCGCCCTGTGCATGTCCTTGTGCGTGTCCCCGGGCCCTGGTACATGTGCTGTGTCACTTTGAATGTCCCCATGTCCCCATGCATATCCCTGTGCCCTGGTGCGTGTCCCCAAGTCCCCATGTCCCCATGCGTGGCCCCGTGCCCATGGGGCATCAGCAAAGGGCCCAAGCGGGGGGCCAGAATGCAGCCCCCCCCCCCCATCCCCCAGGGGCTACAAGGCTGGGCACAGCCCGGCAGGGACAGGAGGGGACACGGGGACAGGGGCTGGTGCCCTCTGGCACGGCATGGTGCAGCGTGGCACGGCATGGCATAGCATGGTGCGGCATGGCACAGCATGGCGTGGCACAGTGCAGTATGGCACGGCATGGCATGGCGTGGTGCAGAATGGTGTGGCATGGCACAGTGCAGTATGGCACGGCACGGCGTGGCGTGGCACGGTGCAGTATGGCACAGCATGGCATGGCACTGCACGGTATGGCATGGCATGGCGCAGCATGGCACGGTGCAGTATGGCACAGCATGGCATGGCATGGTGCAGAATGGTGTGGCATGGCACGGTGCAGTATGACACAGCACGGCATGGCACGGCATGGCGCAGCATGGCACGGTGCAGTATGGCACAGCACGGCGTGGCACGGTGCAGTATGGCACGGCATGGCATGGCACTGCACGGTATGGCATGGCATGGCGCAGCATGGCACGGTGCAGTATGGCACGGCATGGCATGGCATGATGCAGAATGGTGTGGCATTGCACGGTGCAGTATGGCACAGCACGGCATGGCACGGCATGGCACAGCATGGCACGGTGCAGTATGGCATGGCATGGCGTGGCACGGTGCAGTATGGCACGGCATGGCATGGCATGGTGCAGAATGGTGTGGCATTGCACGGTGCAGTATGGCACAGCACGGCATGGCACGGCATGGCGCAGCATGGCACGGTGCAGTATGGCACAGCATGGCGTGGCATGGTGCAGAATGGTGTAGCATGGCACAGTGCAGTATGGCACGGCATGGCACGGCATGGCACGGTGCAGTATGGCACGGCATGGCATGGCATGGTGCAGAATGGTGTAGCATGGCACAGTGCAGTATGGCACGGCATGGCATGGCATGGCACGGTGCAGCATGGCACGGCATGGCATGGCATGGCATGGTGCAGTATGGGACGGCATGGTGCGGCATGGCACGGTGCAGTATGGCATGGCACGGCACGGTGCAGTATGGCATGGCATGGTGTGGCGTGGCACGGTGCAGCATGGCACGGTGCAGTATGGCACGGCATGGCGCAGCATGGCACGGTGCAGTATGGCATGGCATGGTGTGGCATGGCACGGTGCAGCATGGCACGGCATGGCATGGCGTGGCACGGCATGGCGCAGCATGGCATGGTGCAGCATGGCACGGCATGGCATGGCATGGCATGGTGCAGTATGGCACGGCATGGTGCGGCATGGCACGGTGCAGTGTGGCACGGTGCAGTATGGCATGGCACAGCATAGCACGGCATGGTGCGGCATGGCACGGTGCAGTATGGCACAGCACGGCATGGCACAGCATGGCACGGCATGGTGCGGCATGGCACGGTGCAGTATGGCACAGCACGGCATGGCACAGCATGGCGCAGCATGGCACGGTGCAGCATGGCACGGCATGGCATGGCATGGCACGGTGCAGTATGGCATGGCATGGTGTGGCATGGCACGGTGCAGTATGGCACAGCATGGCATGGCACGGTGCAGCATGGCATGGCATGGCATGGCATGGCACGGTGCAGTATGGCATGGCATGGTGTGGCATGGCACGGTGCAGTATGGCACAGCATGGCATGGCACGGTGCAGCATGGCACGGTGCGGCATGGCATGGTGCAGTATGGCACGGCATGGCATGGCATGGTGCAGCATGGCATGGCATGGCATGGCATGGCACGGTGCAGTATGGCACGGCATGGTGTGGCATGGCACGGTGCAGCATGGCACGGTGCAGTATGGCACGGCATGGCGCAGCATGGCACGGTGCAGTATGGCACGGCATGGCACGGTGCAGCATGGCATGGCATGGCGTGGCATGGCATGGCATGGCATGGCATGGTGCAGTATGGCACAGCATGGCGCAGCATGGCACGGCATGGCGTGGCATGGCACGGTGCAGTATGGCACAGCATGGCACGGTGCAGTATGGCACAGCATGGCATGGCATGGCACGGTGCAGTATGGCACGGCATGGCACGGCATGGCACGGTGCAGTATGGCACGGCATGTCACGGTGCAGTATGGCACGGCATGGCGCAGCATGGCACGGTGCAGCATGGCACGGCATGGCGCAGCATGGCACGGCATGGCGCAGCATGGCACGGTGCAGTATGGCACGGCATGGCACGGCATGGCACGGTGCAGCATGGCACGGCATGGTGTGGCATGGCACGGTGCAGCATGGCACGGCATGGGCACGGCATGGCACGGTGCAGTATGGCACGGCATGGCACGGTGCAGTATGGCACAGCATGGCATGGCATGGCACGGTGCAGCATGGCACGGTGCAGCATGGCACGGCATGGCACGGCATGGCACGGTGCAGCATGGCACGGCATGGCACGGTGCAGCATGGCACGGCATGGCACGGTGCAGCATGGCACAGCATGGCGTGGCGTATCGTGGCATGGCATGATGCAGCGTGGCGTGGCGTGGCACAGCATGACATGGTGGAGCATGACACAGCGTATCATGGCACGGTGCGGCGCATGGCGGCGTGGCACATGGCAGCATGGCCTGGCACGGCGCATGGCGGCCCAGCCCGGCCCAGCGGAGCGGCCTGGCCGTGTCGGACGTGCACGTGGCCCGGCCGGGCCCCTCGCAGCTGGGCTGGCGCACACCGCGGCCTGATGTCAGCCCGTGCCGTGCCAAGGCGGCCGTCACCGCGTGTCACCGCGTGTCACCGTGCCAAGGCAGCTGCAGCCACTGGGTGGGCGCCTGGGGACCCCCCCGGCCCTGGGGGGGCCACCCCAGCAGCCTGGGGGGGGTGGGTCAGCCCTGACCCTACTCCCCCCTCCGTGTCCTAGCCCCATGTCCCCCTGCAATGTCCCCCCCCCCCCACATCCCCTCCCCCCCCCATATCCCCATCACTGGCCCCAGCCCCCCCCCCATGTGTCATCATCCCCCCCCCCGCCCCATGTCCCCAGCACTGCTGGGGGTGCAGAGTGGGGTACTCGGGGTGAACTGGGAGTGGGTGTGGGTGCAAACTGGGTGCTGGGATAAACTGGGTACTGGGGGGTTGTGAACTGGGTGCTGGGTGAACTGGGCGCTGGGGCGGGGGGGGTGTCACCTGGCTCCAGGGTGCAGCTGAGGAGCCCCCCTGGATCTGCACCTTGCTGGGGGTGGGGGTGGGGGGTGGGGCAGGGTGCCACCAGCCCACAGCAGGGATTCCGGGGGTGGCAGGAAATTGCAGCCTTGCACGAGGGACCGGGCCTGGCGGTGTCACACGGGGCTGGCGGTGTCACAAGGGGCTGGCGGTGTCACTCGGGGCCCAGCAGTGCCACACGGGGGAGGGCTGACGTGGTGCAGGGCGTGCAAGCCTTGCACGAGGTGCATTAGCCTTGCACAGGGCACTTTGGTGTCACACGAGGCGCACGAGCCCTGCACAGGGCACAGTAGTGTTGCACGGGGCACGTGGACCTTGCACAGGGTGTACAGGCGTTGCACGGGGGGTGTTGGTGTTGCACGGGCGGTGCAAGCCTTGCACAGGGTGTGTTGGTGTTGCACGGGGCACGTGGACCTTGCACAGGGTATGTGGACCTTGCACAGGGTGCATGGGTGTTGTACAGGGTGTGCTGGTGTTGCACGGGCGGTGCAAGCCTTGCACAGGGTGTGTTGGTGTTGCATGGGGCACATGGATCCTTGCACAGGGTGCATGGGTGTTGCACAGGGGGTGTTGCACGGGTGGTGCAAACCTTGCACGGGGTGTGTTGGTGTTGCACGGGGCATGTGGACCTTGCACAGGGTGCACAGGCATTGCACAGGGGTTGCTGGTGTTGCACGGGCGGTGCAAGCCTTGCAACAGGGCACACCAGCCTTGCACGGGGGTGTGTTGGTGTTGCACGGGGCACGTGGACCTTGCACAGGGTGTACAGGCATTGTACGAGGGGTGTTGGTGTTGCACGGGGGGGTGCAAGGCTTGCACAGGGTGTGTTGGTGTTGCACGGGGCACGTGGACCTTGCACGGGTGCACAGGCAATCGCACAGGGGTTGCTGGTGTTGCACGGGCGGTGCAAGGCTTGCACAGGGTGTGTTGGTGTTGCACGGGGCACGTGGACCTTGCACAGGGTGCACAGGCATCGCACAGGGGTTGCTGGTGTTGCACGGGCGGTGCAAGGCTTGCACAGGGTGTGTTGGTGTTGCACGGGGCACGTGGACCTTGCACAGGGTGCACAGGCATTGCACAGGGGTTGCTGGTGTTGCACGGGCGGTGCAAGCCTTGCACGGGGCACACCAGCCTTGCACGGGGTGTGTTGGTGTTGCACGGGGCACGTGGACCTTGCACAGGGCGTACAGGCATTGCACGAGGGGTGTTGGTGTTGCACGGACTGTGCAAGCCTTGCACAGGGTGTGTTGGTGTTGCACGGGCGGTGCAAGCCTTGCACGGGGCACACCAGCCTTGCACGGGGTGTGTTGGTGTTGCACGGGGCACGTGGACCTTGCACAAGGTGCTTGGGTGTTGCACGGCGGGTGTTGGTGTTGCACGGACTATGCAAGCCTTGCACGGGGCACACCAGCCTTGCACGGGGTGTGTTGGTGTTGCACGGGGCATGTGGACCTTGCACAAGGTGCTTGGGTGTTGCACGGCGGGTGTTGGTGTTGCACGGACTGTGCAAGCCTTGCACGGGGCACACCAGCCTTGCACGGGGTGTGTTGGTGTTGCACGGGGCATGTGGACCCTGCACAAGGTGCTTGGGTGTTGCACGGCGGGTGTTGGTGTTGCACGGGACTGTGCAAGCCTTGCACGGGGCACACCAGCCTTGCACGGGGTGTGTTGGTGTTGCACGGGGCACGTGGACCCTGCACAAGGTGCTTGGGTGTTGCACGGCGGGTGTTGGTGTTGCACGGACTGTGCAAGCCTTGCACGGGGCACACCAGCCTTGCACGGGGTGTGTTGGTGTTGCACGGGGCACGTGGACCCTGCACAAGGTGCTTGGGTGTTGCACCGGCGGGTGTTGGTGTTGCACGGACTGTGCAAGCCTTGCACGGGGCACACCAGCCTTGCACAGGGTGTGTTGGTGTTGCACGGGGCACGTGGACCTTGCACAAGGTGCTTGGGTGTTGCACGGCGGGTGTTGGTGTTGCACGGACTGTGCAAGCCTTGCACGGGGCACACCAGCCTTGCACGGGTTTGGTGCAAGGTCCCGGTGGGTGGTCTCCAGGGGGTGCTGGGGACCCCCGGCGAGGGTGGGAAGCGGAGCTGGGGGTAAAAACAACCGGGCTCCGGCCCGGGGGGGGGCGCTGCCCCCCCCAGCCCCTTCCCCTTTCGCTATGAGACCAGCAGGAGGAAAGCGCCCGGGGTCCCCCCCGCCCCCCAGTTCCTCTCCCAGCCCTACACGAGGGGCCAGACAGCCCCGGCTTTGGGGGAGGGGGGGTGTCACAACAAGGGGGTGCCAGGGACACCGGTGTTCCCCGAGCTCCCCCCCACCCAGTGCCGCCCTGGTCCCAGCCCAGTGCCTCCCAGTCTTGGTTTGGGATCCCCCCAGTCCATCCCTCCCTGGTTTGGGGCCCCCCGGTCCCAGTCCAGCCCCCCCAGTTCCAGTTCGGGGTCCCCCCCAGTCCATCCCTCCCCGTTTTGGGGTCCCCCAGTTCCAGTCCAGCTCCCCAGTCCTGGTTCCGGGTCCCCCCAGTCCCAGTTCCCCCCCCCCCCGTCGTCCCACTTTGGGACCCCCAGCTCCCGGTGTGTCCCCCGGGTCCCACTTTGGGGTCCTCCTCCTCCTCCCCCCCTAGTCCCGCTCCCCTCCCCCAGTCCCGATTCGGGGTCCCCCCGCTCCGGGACCACCCCAGGATCGACCCTCCCCCTCCCCTCCCCCCCCCCCCCCCCGGCTCCATCCCCTCGCGGCCCAGCTTGGGGTCCCCAGGTCCCAGTTTGCCCCCCCCCCCCAGTCCCGGTCAGGTCCTCCAGTCCCTTCTTGGGGTGTCCCCCCCCCCCATCCCGGTGTCCCCCCCCCCATTCCTGGTGTCCCGGCCCGCCCCCCCCCCCCGATCCCTCCCCCCCCATCCTGGTACCCCCCCCTAGTCCGATCCCCCCCCCCCCCCCATTCCCGGTCGGGCCCTCCGGGGTGTGTGTGTCCCCCCATTCCCGGGGTCCCCCCCCAACCTGGTCCCCCCGCCCCCCATCCCGGCCGGGTCCTCCGGTCCCTGCTTGGGGTCGCCCCCCCCATTCCCGGTCTGTCCCCCCCCCCATTCCCGGTCCTTCCCCCCCCCATCCCTCCCCTCCCCCAATCCCGGTCGGGTCCTCCGGTCCCTGCTTGGGGTCCCCCCCCCCATCCCGGTGTCCTCCCCCCGTTTCCGGTCCCCCCCCCCCCCCCCGCCATTCCGGTCCCCCCCCCTCCCGCTCCATCCCCTGCTCCTCCCCCCTCCCCCTCGGGCGCGGTCGGTGCGTCCCGGCAAAAACTTTCCTCCTCCTCCTCCTCCGCCATCCCGGTCCCTTCCCCTCCCCTCCCCCCCTCCCCTCCCCCCTCCCCCGGTAACCCCCGCCCGGCACCGCGGGGCGCAGCCGGCGGCTCCGTTCCCGCCCCGCCCCTCCCGGGGGTCCCCGGTGCCCTCCCGGGGGTCCCGGTGCCCTCTCGGGGGTCCCGGTGCCCTCTCGGGGTCCCGGTTGCCGCTCCCCCCTCGGGGGTCCCGGTGCCCTCCCGGGGGTCCCGGTGCCCTCCCGGGGTCCCGGTGCCGCTCCCCCCTCGGGGGTCCCGGTGCCCTCCCGGGGGTCCCGGTGCCCTCCCGGGGCGATGGGGGGGCCCGGGCCGGTGCTGCTGCTGCTGCTGGCGGCCGCCGCCCTGGGCACGGGGTCGGCCCCGCCCGGTGAGTGGGGGGGCTCGGATCTGGGGGGGGGGGGGGGAGGGGATGTCCCCCGGTTGGGGCTGGGGGGGGCCCGGTTGGGGGAGGGGGGCGGTTGGGGGAAGGGTCCCGGGTCTGTGTGGGTGTGGATGTCCCGGTTGGGAGGGGGGAGGTCCCGGTTGAGGGGGGGGGGGGGGGGGGCGGTTTGGGGAGGGTCCCGTGTCCGGGATGTCTCCGGTTGGGGGCAGGTCCCGGTTTGAGGCGGGGGGCGCCGGTTGGGTGGGGGTCCCGGTTTGGGGGGGCTGTCCCGGTTTGAGGGGTGGAAGTCCCGGTTTGGGGAGGGGTCCCGGGTCTGGGGGGGGAGGGGGATGGCCCGGTTTGGGGAGGGGGTGTCCCGGTTGGGGAAGGCGTCCCGGGTCTGGGTAGGGGGGTGTCCCGGTTTGGGGAGGGGTCCCGGATCGGTGTGTGTGTCCTAGTTTTGGGGGGGGGGTGTCCCGGATCGAGGGGGGGGGGGGGGTGGGGGGCTGTCCCAGTTTTGGCGGGGGGGGCCGGGTCTGGGGGGGATGTCCGGGTTTGGGGAGGGGTCCCGGTTTGGGGAGGGGTCCCGGTTCGGGGAGGGGTCCCGGGCCAAGCTCCTGGCCGTGCCTCAGTTTCCCCGTGGCCGCTCCCCGCCCCCCCCCCCAAATAGGGGCGTCCAGCCCCCCCCCCCCCCCCCGCCCGAGGAATGGGGGGGCCACGCTGGTTATGGCCGGGGGGGTGCAGTGCCCCCCCCCCGCCCCCCCCCCAGCCCGATGGGGTGGGGGTGGGGGGGCAGATGCCGGGGATGCCTAAAGGCTCCCAGGGGAGCGGGGGGGGCCGTGACCCCCCACTTCCCTTCCCACGCCCTGCCGCGGCCCCCCCCCCCCCCCCCGGGGGGTCCCAGGTGTCCGGGATGGTGTATCCCCCTGCCCCCTCCCCCCCCCCCCCCAAATTCCTGTTGGAGGGCATGGTGCCCCCCCCGAGCACTTGGGGGGTGCATGGGGCGCTGTGGGGCCCCGGGGGGGGGTGGGGGTTCCTGGGGGGCGGGTGTCCCCAGTGGGGTCTCGGGGGGGGGCAGTGGGGGTCCTGGGGGGCGATGGAGACCCCACGGGGTGGGAAGGGTCTGGGGGGGGTCTTGGGGGGGCAGTGGGGGTCCTGGGGGGCGGTTGGGATCCCCAGGGGTGGTGGTGGGTCCCAGTGGGGGTCTTGGGGGGGCAGTGGGGGTCCTGGGGGGCGATGGAGACCCCACGGGGTGGGAAGGGTCTGGGGGGGTCTCGGGGGGGCAGTGGGGGTCCTGGGGGGCGATGGAGACCCCACGGGGTGGGAAGGGTCTGGGGGGGGTCTCGGGGGGGCAGTGGGGGTCCTGGGGGGCGATGGAGACCCCACGGGGTGGGAAGGGTCTGGGGAGGGTCTCGGGGGGGCAGTGGGGGTCCTGGGGGCGATGGAGACCCCACGGGGGTGGGAAGGGTCTGGGGGGGGTCTCGGGGGGGCAGTGGGGGTCCTGGGGGGCGATGGAGACCCCACGGGGTGGGAAGGGTCTGGGGAGGGTCTCGGGGGGGCAGTGGGGGTCCTGGGGGGCGATGGAGACCCCACGGGGTGGGAAGGGTCTGGGGGGGGTCTCGGGGGGGGCAGTGGGGGTCCCGGTGGGCGAGGGGGGTCCGCAGGGCCAGTGGGGGTCCCAGGGGGCAGCGGGGTCCTGGTGAGGGTCCTGAGGGGTGCTGGGGGTCCCAGGGGCGGCGGGGATCCGGGTGAGGGTCCCACTGAGCCCCCCCCCCCCCCCCCCCCCAGCCCTCTCTTTCCTGGAGCACCCCTCCAACGTCACCTCCTCGCTGGGCCGGCGCGTGCGGCTGCGGTGCCGGGTGCGGGGGTCCGGGGAGCCCCCCGAGCTGGGCTGGCGGCGGGACGGGCGCGCGCTGGAGGTGGCCGACAGCGACCAGGCCCAGGTGCCGCTCGGCGACGACACGTGGCTGGGCACCAGCCAGCTCAGGTGGGCACCGCCGCCACCCCCCGCCACCCCCGCCACCCCCGCCACCCCCGCCACCCCCCGCCACCCCCGCCACCACCCGGGCCGTGCTGTCCCGTGTCCTCCCGTGCCGTGTCCCACTGTGCCGTGGCATCCCGTGTCCTCCCATGTCCCACCGGGCCGTGCTGTCCCGTGTCCTCCCGTGTTGTGTCCCACCGGGCCGTGGCATCCCGTGTCCTCCCATGTCCCACTGTGCCGTGCTGTCCCGTGTCCTCCCATGTCCCACTGTGCCGTGCTGTCCCGTGTCCTCCCGTGCCATGTCCCACTGTGCCGTGGCATCCCATGTCCTCCCATGTCACACCGTGCCGTGCTGTCCCGTGTCCTCCCATGCCATGTCCCACCGTGCCATGGCATCCCCGTGTCCTCCCATGTCCCATCGGGCCGTGCTGTCCCGTGTCCTCCCATGCCGTGTCCCACCGTGCCGTGCTGTCCCGTGTCCTCCCATGTCCCACCGTGCCGTGCTGTCCCGTGTCCTCCCGTGCCGTGTCCCACCGGGCCGTGGCATCCCGTGTCCTCCCATGTCCCACCGTGCCGTGCTGTCCCGTGTCCTCCCGTGCCGTGTCCCACTGTGCCGTGGCATCCCGTGTCCTCCCATGTCCCACCGTGCCGTGCTGTCCCGTGTCCTCACGTGTTGTGTCCCACCGGGGCCGTGGCATCCCGTGTCCTCCCATGTCCCACCGTGCCGTGCTGTCCCGTGTCCTCCCGTGTTGTGTCCCACCGTGCCATGGCGTCCCGTGTCCTCCCATGTCCCACCGTGCCGTGCTGTCCCGTGTCCTCCCGTGTTGTGTCACACCATGCCGTGGCGTCCCGTGTCCTCCCATGTCCCACCGTGCCGTGGTGTCCCGTGTCCTCCCATGTCCCACCGTGCCGTGCTGTCCCGTGTCCTCCCGTGTTGTGTCCCACCGGGCCGTGGCATCCCGTGTCCTCCCATGTCCCACCGTGCCGTGCTGTCCCGTGTCCTCCCGTGCCGTGTCCCCACTGTGCCGTGCTGTCCCGTGTCCTCACCGTGTTGTGTCCCACCGTGCCATGGCGTCCCATGTCCTCCCATGTCCCACCGTGCCGTGCTGTCCCATGTCCTCCCGTGCCGTGTCCCACCGTGCCATGGCATCCCGTGTCCTCCCATGTCCCACCGTGCCGTGCTGTCCCGTGTCCTCCCGTGCCGTGTCCCACTGTGCCGTGCTGTCCCGTGTCCTCCCGTGTTGTGTCCCACCGGGCCGTGGCATCCCGTGTCCTCCCGTGTCCCACTGTGCCGTGCTGTCCTGTGTCCTCCCGTGCCATGTCCACCGTGCCATGGCATCCCGTGTCCTCCCATGTCCCACTGGGCCGTGCTGTCCCGTGTCCTCCGTGCCGTGTCCCACCGTGCCGTGCAGTCCCGTGTCCTCCCGTGTCCCACCATGCCGTGCTGTCCCGTGTCCTCCCCGTGTTGTGTCACACCGTGCCATGGCGTCCCATGTCCTCCCATGTCCCACCGTGCCGTGCTGTCCCGTGTCCTCCCGTGTTGTGTCACACCGTGCCGTGGCATCCCGTGTCCTCCCGTGTCCCACTGTGCCGTGCTGTCCCGTGTCCTCCCATGTCCCACCGTGCCGTGCTGTCCCGTGTCCTCCCGTGTTGTGTCACACCGTGCCATGGCGTCCCATGTCCTCCCATGTCCCACCGTGCCGTGCTGTCCCGTGTCCTCCCATGCCATGTCCCACCGTGCCATGGCATCCCGTGTCCTCCCATGTCCCATCGGGCCGTGCTGTCCCGTGTCCTCACCATGCCGTGTCCCACCGTGCCGTGCTGTCCGTGTCCTCCCATGTCACACCGTGCCGTGCTGTCCTGTGTCCTCCCGTGCTGTGTCCCACCGTGCCGTGCTGTCCCGTGTCCTCCCGTGCCGTGTCCCACCGGGCCGTGGCATCCCGTGTCCTCCCATGTCCCACCGTGCCGTGCTGTCCCGTGTCCTCCCGTGTTTGTGTCACACCGTGCCATGGCGTCCCGTGTCCTCCCGTGTCCCACCGTGCCGTGCTGTCCCGTGTCCTCCTGTGCTGTGTCACACCGTGCCGTGCTGCACCATGTCACCCCGTCCCATGCTGTCACCCCCATGCCATGCCATGTCACCCTGTGCTGTGCCATGCTGCACCATATCACCCCCATGCCGTGTCCACGCTCTGTGCCGTGTCACCCCATCCGTGCCGTGTCGCCCCATCCCGTGCCGTGTCACCCCATCTGTGCCGTGTCACCCTGTGCCGTGTCACCCCGTCCCGTGCCGTGTTCACCCCGTCCCGTGCTATGTCACCCCATCCCGTGCCATGTCACCCCATCCCGTGCCGTGTCACCCCGTCCGTGCCGTGTCACCCCGTCCTGTGCCATGTCAACCCATCCGTGCCGTGTCACCCTGTGCCATGTCACCCCGTCTGTGCCATGTCACCCCGTCCCGTGCCATGTCACCCCATCCGTGCTGTGTCACCCCGTCCGTGCCGTGTCACCCCGTCCGTGCCGTGTCACCCCGTCCCGTGCCGTGTCACCCCATCCGTGCGTGTCACCCCGTCCCGTGCCCTGTCACCCCCGTCCGTGCCGTGTCACCCCCGTCCCGTGCCGTGTCACCCCGTCCTGTGCCGTGTCACCCCATCCGTGCCATGTCACCCCCATCCGTGCCGTGTCACCCCGTCCCGTGCCGTGTCACCCCGTCCCGTGCCATGTCACCCCATCTGTGCCGTGTCACCCCGTCCCGTGCCGTGTCACCCCGTCCGTGCCGTGTCACCCCATCCCGTGCCATGTCACCCCATCCGTGCCGTGTCACCACCCGTCCCGTGCCGTGTCACCCCATCCCGTGCCGTGTCACCCCGTCCCGTGCCGTGTCACCCCGTCCGTGCCGTGTCACCCCGTCCGTGCCGTGTCACCCCATCCCATGCCATGTCACCCCATCCCGTGCCGTGTCACCCCATCCGTGCCATGTCACCCCGTCTGTGCCATGTCACCCCATCCCGTGCCATGTCACCCCATCCGTGCCGTGTCACCCCATCCCGTGCCGTGTCACCCCATCCGTGCCATGTCACCCCATCCGTGCCGTGTCGCCCCATCCCGTGCCGTGTCACCCCATCCGTGCCGTGTCACCCCATCCGTGCCGTGTCCACCCCGTCCCGTGCCGTGTCACCCCATCCGTGCCGTGTCACCCCGTCCCGTGCCGTGTCACCCCGTCCCGTGCCGTGTCACCCCATCCGTGCCGTGTCACCCCATCCCGTGCCGTGTCACCCCATCCGTGCCGTGTCGCCCCATCCCATGCTGTGTCACCCCATCCGTGCCGTGTCACCCCGTCCCGTGCCGTGTCACCCCATCCGTGCCGTGTCGCCCCATCCCATGCTATGTCACCCCGTCCCGTGCCGTGTCACCCCATCCGTGCCGTGTCACCCCATCCGTGCCGTGTCACCCCATCCGTGCCGTGTCACCCCGTCCCGTGCCGTGTCATCCCGTCCGTGCCGTGTCACCCCGTCCCGTGCCGTGTCACCCCATCCGTGCCGTGTCACCCCGTCCCGTGCCGTGTCACCCCATCCGTGCCATGTCACCCCGTCCGTGCCGTGTCACCCCATCCGTGCTGTGTCACCCCATCCGTGCCGTGTCACCCCATCCCGTGCCGTGTCACCCCACCCGTGCCGTGTCACCCCGTCCCGTGCCGTGTCACCCCGTCCCGTGCCGTGTCACCCCATCAGTGCCGTGTCACCCCATCCGTGCCGTGTCACCCCGTCCCGTGCCATGTCTCCCCATCCGTGCCGTGTCACCCCATCCCGTGCCGTGTCACCCCATCCGTGCCGTGTCGCCCCATCCCATGCTGTGTCACCCCATCCGTGCCGTGTCACCCCCGTCCCGTGCCGTGTCACCCCATCCGTGCCGTGTCGGCCCCATCCCATGCTATGTCACCCCGTCCCGTGCCGTGTCACCCCATCCGTGCCGTGTCAACCCCATCCGTGCCGTGTCACCCGTCCCCGTGCCGTGTCATCCCGTCCGTGCCGGTCACCCCGTCCCGTGCCGTGTCACCCCATCCGTGCCGTGTCACCCCCGTCCCGTGCCGTGTCACCCCATCCGTGCCATGTCACCCCGTCCCGTGCCGTGTCACCCCATCCGTGCTGTGTCACCCCATCCGTGCCGTGTCACCCCATCCCGTGCCGTGTCACCCCACCCGTGCCGTGTCACCCCGTCCCGTGCCGTGTCACCCCGTCCCGTGCCGTGTCACCCCATCAGTGCCGTGTCACCCCATCCGTGCCGTGTCACCCCGTCCCGTGCCATGTCTCCCCATCCGTGCCGTGTCACCACCGTCCGTGCCGTGTCACCCCGTCCCGTGCCGTGTCACCCCGTCCGTGCCGTGTCACCCCGTCCGTGCCGTGTCACCCCATCCCGTGCCGTGTCACCCCATCCGTGCCGTGTCACCCCGTCCCGTGCCGTGTCACCCCATCCCGTGCCGTGTCACCCCATCCGTGCCGTGTCACCCCATCCGTGCCGTGCGGCCCGTCCCACGTGCTGTGCCCGCCTGCGGTGGCGCCCGGTGCCACGCGGTGCGTGATGTGGCGGGTACCCGCAGCATCGCGGCGGTGCAGCCCTCGGACGCGGGGCGCTACCAGTGCTGGGCGCGCGCGGGGGCCGCGCATCTCCTGTCCGCCGAGGGTCACCTGGAGCTGGCAGGTGAGCACCCATGGGTGGGGGGGGGGGCGGCCCTGGCACGGGGCAGGGTCCCCCCAGCCCCCTGCTGAGCCCCGCCGCCCCCCCCCCAGGGCTGCCCTTCTTCGTGGAGGAGCCCCAGGACCTGGAGGTGGGGGTCGACACCCCCTTCAACCTGAGCTGCAGCGCCCGGGGCCCCCCCGAGCCCGTGCGCCTGCTCTGGCTGCAGGATGGGACCCCCCTCAATTCCCTGCGGGAGCCCCTGGCCAGGGCCCCCTCCCTGCTGCTGCTGCCTGGTGAGGGGCTGGGGGCGCTGGGGGGCGCTGGGGGGCACTGGGGGGCACTGGGGGCCACTGGGGGTGGGGGGTTCTGGGGGGCGCTGGGGGCCAATGGGGGTCACTGAGGGGCTGGGGGGTGCTGGGGGCCACTGGGGGGTCTGGGGGGCAATGGGGGGACACTGGGGGGCTGGGGGGTGCTGGGGCCACTGGGGGGGCAATGGGGGCCACTGGGGGGCACTGGGGAGCCTGGGGGTGGGGGGCATTGGGGGGCGCTGGGGGGCACTGGGGGGGCTGGGGGTTCTGGGGGTCAATGGGGTCTACTGGGGGGCTGGGGGCACTGGGGAGCCTGCGGGTGGGGGGCAATGGGGGGCGCTGGGGGGCACTGGGGGGCTGGGGGGCACTGGGGAGCCTGGGGTGGGGGGCAATGAGGGGCACTGGGGGGCTGGGGGGCACTGGGGAGCCTGGGGGTGGGGGGCAATGGGGTCTACTGGGGGGCTGGGGGGCACTGGGGAGCCTGCGGGGTGGGGGGCAATGGGGGCGCTGGGGGGCACTGGGGGGCTGGGGGGCACTGGGGAGCCTGCGGGTGGGGGGCAATGGGGGGCGCTGGGGGGCACTGGGGGACTGGGGGCACTGGGGAGCCTGGGGGTGGGGGGCAATGGGGTCTACTGGGGGGCTGGGGGGCACTGGGGAGCCTGCGGGTGGGGGGCAATGGGCGGGCGCTGGGGGGCACTGGGGGACTGGGGGGCACTGGGGAGCCTGGGGGTGGGGGGCAGTGGGGGGCGCTGGGGGGCACTCGGGGGGCTGGGGGGCCCTGGGGGTGGGGGAGCACTGGAGGAGCTGGGGGGCGCTGGGGTGGGGGGCACTGGGGGGGAGGGGGTCAGGCGGCAGGGGGCCATCCTGTCCCCTCCCGGGTGACTCAGCAGGGTGGGGAGGGGCCGGTGGGTGGCCGGAGGTGACAGGGCTGTGAGTCACCCCCGGTGGGGCCCTGGCAGCCCCCACCCCCCCCTGCCCGCGGCTGGGAGCGGGGGCTGGGGGGGGGGTTGCCCCCCGTCGGGGCTGGGGGCCTGTCCTGGGCCCCCCCGTGACACACCTGCAGCCCCGCCCCCCCAGCCCTTCTGCCCCCCCCCCCCGCGCCCCCCCCATCGTGCCCCCCCATCGTGCCATCCCCTGTCCCCCCGTGCCCCCCCATCCTCGTGCCCCCCCCATCCTCATGCCCCCCCCATCCTCGTGCCCCCCCATCCTCGTGCCCCCCCATCCTCGTGCCCCCCCCATCCTCGTGCCCCTCCCCCCTCCTTGTGACCCCCATCCTCGTGCCCCCCCATCCTCGTGCCCCCCCATCCTCGTGCCCCCCCATCCTCGTGCCCCCCCATCCTCGTGCCCCCCCCATCCTCGTGCCCCCCGCATCCTCGTGCCCCTCCCCCCCTTGTCCCCCCCCCTTGTCCCCCCCCCTTGTCCCCCCCCCTTGTCCCCCCCCCCTTGTCCCCCCCCCCTTGTCCCCCCCCCCCTTGTCCCCCCCCCCTTGTCCCCCCCCCCTTGTGCCCCCCCCCCTTGTGCCCCCCCCCTTGTGCCCCCCCATCCTCGTGCCCCCCCATCCTCGTGCCCCCCTCCCCCATCCTCGTGCCCCTCCCCCATCCTCGTGCCCCCCCCCCATCCTCGTGGCCCCACCCCCATCCTCGGGCCCCCCCCGTGCCCACTCTCATGCCCCCTAGGGCTGTGCTGGGGAAGAGCCCCCCCATGTGCCCCCCCCATGTGCCCCCCCCCCATGTGCCCCCCCCATGTGCCCCCCCCCATGTGCCCCCCCCCGTGCCCCCCCTTCTTGTGCCTCCCCACCGGTTCCCTCCTGTGCCCCACGCCTCTGTGCCCCCTCTCGTGCCCCCCAGGGCTGTGCCGGGGAAGGGCCCCCCATGCCCCCCCCCCGCCCCCCCCAACTCCCCCCTCCCCCCCCAGGCCTGAACCGCAGCAGCTCCTTCTCCTGCGAAGCCACAACGCCCGCGGCGTCGCCACCTTCCCGCACCGCCACCATCACCGGTCAGTGGGGGGGTCTTGGGGGGGGGATGGGGGGGGGGGGGGGGGGGGGGGCGTCCCGGGGCTGGGCCCGCTCACCCTGTGCCCCCCTCCCAGTGGTGCCCCAGCGCCCCGAAACCTGGCCCTGGTGAGGAGGGGGCCGGCTGGCTGGAGGTGGCCTGGGAGCCGGGGGCCAGCGGGGAGACCCCCCTGCACCTCTGCACCGTCCAGGTATGGGGGGGGCGGGGGGGGCGGGGGGGGGGCACGGGGGGGGGGGGGCGGGGCATGGGGGAGCGACGGCCGTTCTGGGGTCCCTGAGGGGCACGGGGGGATGGCCCTGGAGTTGGGGTGCCCTAAGGTTGGGGGTGCCCCGTGTGGGGTCAGGGGTGTCCCCGAGGTCAGGGTGTCCCCAAGGTCGGGGTCCCCAAGGTCGGGGTGCCCCAGGGTCGGGTGTCCCCAAGGTCAGGGTGTCCCCGAGGTCGTGGTGTCCCAAGGTCGTGGTGTCCCCAAAGTCGGGGTGTCCCCAAGGTCAGTGAGTCCCCAAATGTCGAGGTGCCCCAAGGTCGGGGCGTCCCAAGGTCGGGGTGTCCCCAAGGTCGTGGTGTCCCCCAAGGTCGTGGTGTCCCCAAAGTCGGGTGTCCCCAAGGTCAGTGAGTCCCCAAATGTCGAGGTGCCCCAAGGTCGGGCGTCCCCAAGGTCGGGGTGTCCCCAAGGTCGGGGTGCCCCAGGGTCAGGGTGTCCCCAAGGTCAGGGTGTCCCCGAGGTCGTGGTGTCCCTAAGGTCATGGTGTCCCCAAGGTCGGGGTGCCCCGAGGTCGGGGTGTCCCCAATGTCGGGGTGCACCAAGGTCGGGGAGTCCCCGAGGTTGGGGTGTCCCCAGGTCAGTGTGTCCCCAAGGTCGGGGTGCCCCGAGGTCCAGGTGTCCCTGAGGTCGGAGCACCCCAATGTCGGGGTGTCCCCGAGGTCGGGGGTGTCCCCAAGGTCAGGGTGTCCCCAAAGTCGGGGTGCCCCAAGGTCCAGGTGTCCCGAAAGTCGGGGTGTCCCCGAGGTCAGGGGTGTCCCCAATGTCGGGGTGTCCCCAAGGTCGGTGAGTCCCCAAGGTCGGAGTGCCCCAAGGTCAGGGTGTCCCCAAGGTCAGTGGGTGCCCCAGGGTCGGGGTGTCCCCAAGGTCAGTGAGTCCCCAATGTTGGGGTGCCCCAGGGTCGGGGCATCCCCAAGGTCAGTGTGTCCCCGAGGTCAGGGTGTCCCCAATGTCGGGGTGCCCCAGGGTCGGGGTGTCCCCAATGTCGGGGTGTCCCCAAGGTCGGGGTGCACCAAAGTCAGGGTGTCCCCCAGGTCAGGGTGTCCCCGAGGTCAGGGTGTCCCCAAGGTCGGGGTGTCCCCAGATCAGTGAGCCCCCAAGGTCGGGGTGCCCCGAGGTCGGGGTGTCCCCAAGGTCGTGGTGTCCCCAAGGTCGTGGTGTCCCCAAAGTCGGGGTGTCCCCAAGGTCAGTGAGTCCCCAGATGTCGAGGTGCCCCAAGGTTGGGGCGTCCCCGAGGTCGGGGTGTCCCCCAATGTCGGGGTGCCCCAAGGTCAGGGTGTTCCCAATGTCGGGGTGCACCAAGGTTGGTGAGTCCCCGAGGTCGGGGTGTCCCCAAGGTCGTGGTGTCCCCAAAGTCGGGGTGCCCTGAGGTCAGGGTGTCCCCAAGGTCAGTGGGTGCCCCAGGGTCAGGGTGTCCCCAAGGTCAGTGTGTCCCCGAGGTCAGGGTGACCCCAAGGTTGTGGGTGTCCCCAAAGTCGGGGTGTCCCCAAAGTCGGGGTGTCCCCAAAGTCGGGGTGTCCCCAAGGTCGGTGAGTCCCCAAGGTCAGGGTGCCCCGAGGTCAGGGTGTCCCCAAGGTCAGTGGGTGCCCCAGGTCGGGGTGTCCCCAAGGTCGGGGTGCACCAAGGTCAGGGTGTCCCCAGGTCAGGGTGTCCCCGAGGTCAGGGTGCCCCAAGGTCGGGGTGCCCCGAGGTCGGGGTGTCCCCAAGGTCGGTGAGTCCCCAAGGTCAGGGTGCCCCGAGGTCAGGGTGTCCCCAAGGTCAGTGGGTGCCCCAGGTCGGGGTGTCCCCAAGGTCGGGGTGCACCAAGGTCAGGGTGTCCCCAGGTCAGTGTGTCCCCGAGGTCAGGGTGCCCCAGGGTCGGGTGTCCCCAGGGTCAGTGAGTCCCCAGGGTCGGGGTGTCCCCAAGGTCGGGGTGCACCAAGGTCAGGGTGCCCCAAATTTGGAGTGTCCCCAAATTCGGGGTGTCCCCAATGTCGTGGTGTCCCCAAGGTCGTGGTGTCCCCAAAGTCGGGGTGCCCCGAGGTCAGGGTGTCCCCAAAGTCGGGGTGCCCCGAGGTCCGGGTGTCCCCAAGGTCCGGGTGTCCCCCAAGGTCGGGGTGTCCCCAAAGTCGGGGTGCACCAAGGTCGGGGTGCCCCGAGGTCCAGGTGTCCCCAGGTCAGTGGGTGCCCCAGGTCGGAGTGTCCCCAAATTCGGGGTGTCCCCAATGTCGGGGGTGTCCCCAAAGTCGGGGTGCACCAAGGTCGGGGTGCCCCGAGGTCCAGGTGTCCCCAGGTCAGTGGGTGCCCCAGGTTGGAGTGTCCCCAAATTCGGGGTGTCCCCAAGGTCGGGGTGTCCCCAAAGTCGGGGTGCCCCGAGGTCCGGGTGTCCCCAAGGTCCGGGTGTCCCCAATGTCGGGGTGTCCCCAAGGTCGGGGTGTCCCCAAAGTCGGGGTGCACCAAGGTCGGGGTGCCCCGAGGTCCAGGTGTCCCCAGGTCAGTGGGTGCCCCAGGTCGGAGTGTCCCCAAATTCGGGGTGTCCCCAGGTCGGGGTGCCCCAGGTCGGGGTGCCCCAAGGTCGGGGTGCCCCAAGGTCGGGGTGTCCCCAAGGTCGGGGTGCACCAAGGTCGGGGTGCCCCGAGGTCCAGGTGTCCCCAGGTCAGTGGTGCCCAGGTCGGAGTGTCCCCAAATTCGGGGTGTCCCCAGGTCGGAGTGTCCCCAAGGTCGGGGTGTCCCCAAGGTCGGGGTGTCCCCAAGGTCGGAGTGTCCCCAATGTCGGGGTGTCCCCAAGGTCGGGGTGTCCCCAGGTCGGAGTGTCCCCAGGTCGGGGTGCCCCAAGGTCGGGGTGCCCCAGGTCGGGGTGCTGGCAGGGCGGGGCCGGTGCTCCCCGGTGCCGTGTCCCCGCAGGCCGTGGCCGAGGACGAGGACCTGAGCCGTGTCCCCCCGGGGGGGCTCTACAACCGCGTGGTGCCGGTGCCCCCCTTCGCCCACCGCATCGAGGGGCTGCGCCCCTTCGCCGCCTACCGCGCGCGGGTGGCCTGCCGCAGCGCCCCGCGGCCCCCTCGCCCTGGACCCACTGGGTGCCCATGGCCACGCTGGAGGGCGGTGAGCTGGGGGGGGGGCGGGGGGTCCTGGGGGGCTGCCCACGGTGGTCCCGTGGGGCTGGATGGGGGGTCCCTGGTGGGTGGGATGCGGGGGTCCCCGTGGGGTTGGATGCGGGGGTCCCTGTAGGGATGGGGGGTTGGATGTGGGGGGTCCCCGTGGGGTTGGATGTGGGGGTCCCCGTGGGGATGGGGGGCTGGATGGAGGGGTCCCTGTGGCGTTGGATGTGGGGGTCCCCGTGGGGATGGGGGGCTGGCTCTGGGG
>NW_026599444.1:0-37677 GCF_023634085.1 Falco cherrug
TCGCTGAATTTTGGACTCGGCTGGTGACAAAATGTTCCAAACACACCCCATGCACAACTCCACCGGGGAAGGTGCCAGAAACGAGTTCTGTTGGTAGTTTTTACACTACCCCGGTAGGCAGCTGAAAGGCACCACAAAACTTGTTGTACCTGCTTTCTGGGCTGAGATGGGGAATCGCTGAATTTTGGACTCGGCTGGTGACAAAATGTTCCAAACACACCCCATGCACAACTCCACCGGGGAAGGTGCCAGAAACGAGTTCTGTTGGTAGTTTTTACACTACCCCGGTAGGCAGCTGAAAGGCACCACAAAACTTGTTCTACCTGCTTTCTGGGCTGAGATGGGGAATAGCTGAATTTTGGACTCGGCTGGTGACAAAATGTTCCAAACACACCCCATGCACAACTCCACCGGGGAAGGTGCCAGAAACGAGTTCTGTTGGTAGTTTTTACACTACCCCGGTAGGCAGCTGAAAGGCACCACAAAACTTGTTCTACCTGCTTTCTGGGCTGAGATGGGGAATCGCTGAATTTTGGACTCGGCTGGTGACAAAATGTTCCAAACACACCCCATGCACAACTCCACCGGGGAAGGTGCCAGAAACGAGTTCTGTTGGTAGTTTTTACACTACCCCGGTAGGCAGCTGAAAGGCACCACAAAACTTGTTCTACCTGCTTTCTGGGCTGAGATGGGGAATCGCTGAATTTTGGACTCGGCTGGTGACAAAATGTTCCAAACACACCCCATGCACAACTCCACCGGGGAAGGTGCCAGAAAGGAGTTCTGTTGGTAGTTTTTACACTACCCCGGTAGGCAGCTGAAAGGCACCACAAAACCGGTTCTACCTGCTTTCTGGGCTGAGATGGGGAATCGCTGAATTTTGGACTCGGCTGGTGACAAAATGTTCCAAACACACCCCATGCACAACTCCACCGGGGAAGGTGCCAGAAACGAGTTCTGTTGGTAGTTTTTACACTACCCCGGTAGGCAGCTGAAAGGCACCACAAAACTTGTTCTACCTGCTTTCTGGGCTGAGATGGGGAATCGCTGAATTTTGGACTCGGCTGGTGACAAAATGTTCCAAACACACCCCATGCACACCTCCACCGGGGAAGGTGCCAGAAACGAGTTCTGTTGGTAGTTTTTACACTACCCCGGTAGGCAGCTGAAAGGCACCACAAAACTTGTTCTACCTGCTTTCTGGGCTGAGATGGGGAATCGCTGAATTTTGGACTCGGCTGGTGACAAAATGTTCCAAACACACCCCATGCACAACTCCACCGGGGAAGGTGCCAGAAACGAGTTCTGTTGGTAGTTTTTACACTACCCCGGTAGGCAGCTGAAAGGCACCATAAAACCGGTTCTACCTGCTTTCTGGGCTGAGATGGGGAATCGCTGAATTTTGGACTCGGCTGGTGACAAAATGTTCCAAACACACCCCATGCACACCTCCACCGGGGAAGGTGCCAGAAACGAGTTCTTTTGGTAGTTTTTACACTACCCCAGTAGGCAGCTGAAAGGCACCACAAAACTTGTTCTACCTGCTTTCTGGGCTGAGATGGGGAATCGCTGAATTTTGGACTCGGCTGCTGACAAAATGTTCCAAACACACCCCATGCACAACTCCACCGGGGAAGGTGCCAGAAACGAGTTCTGTTGGTAGTTTTTACACTACCCCGGTAGGCAGCTGAAAGGCACCACAAAACTTGTTCTACCTGCTTTCTGGGCTGAGATGGGGAATCGCTGAATTTTGGACTCGGCTGGTGACAAAATGTTCCAAACACACCCCATGCACAACTCCACCGGGGAATGTGCCAGAAACGAGTTCTGTTGGTAGTTTTTACACTACCCCGGTAGGCAGCTGAAAGGCACCATAAAACCGGTTCTACCTGCTTTCTGGGCTGAGATGGGGAATCGCTGAATTTTGGACTCGGCTGGTGACAAAATGTTCCAAACACACCCCATGCACAACTCCACCGGGGAAGGTGCCAGAAACAAGTTCTGTTGGTAGTTTTTACACTACCCCGGTAGGCAGCTGAAAGGCACCACAAAACTTGTTGTACCTGCTTTCTGGGCTGAGATGGGGAATCGCTGAATTTTCGACTCGGCTGGTGACAAAATGTTCCAAACACACCCCATGCACACCTCCACCGGGGAAGGTGCCAGAAACGAGTTCTGTTGGTAGTTTTTACACTACCCCGGTAGGCAGCTGAAAGGCACCACAAAACTTGTTCTACCTGCTTTCTGGGCTGAGATGGGGAATCGCTGAATTTTGGACTCGGCTGGTGACAAAATGTTCCAAACACACCCCATGCACAACTCCACCGGGGAAGGTGCCAGAAACGAGTTCTGTTGGTAGTTTTTACACTACCCCGGTAGGCAGCTGAAAGGCACCATAAAACCGGTTCTACCTGCTTTCTGGGCTGAGATGGGGAATCGCTGAATTTTGGACTCGGCTGGTGACAAAATGTTCCAAACACACCCCATGCACACCTCCACCGGGGAAGGTGCCAGAAACGAGTTCTGTTGGTAGTTTTTACACTACCCCAGTAGGCAGCTGAAAGGCACCACAAAACTTGTTCTACCTGCTTTCTGGGCTGAGATGGGGAATCGCTGAATTTTGGACTCGGCTGCTGACAAAATGTTCCAAACACACCCCATGCACAACTCCACCGGGGAAGGTGCCAGAAACGAGTTCTGTTGGTAGTTTTTACACTACCCCGGTAGGCAGCTGAAAGGCACCACAAAACTTGTTCTACCTGCTTTCTGGGCTGAGATGGGGAATCGCTGAATTTTGGACTCGGCTGGTGACAAAATGTTCCAAACACACCCCATGCACAACTCCACCGGGGAAGGTGCCAGAAACGAGTTCTGTTGGTAGTTTTTACACTACCCCGGTAGGCAGCTGAAAGGCACCATAAAACCGGTTCTACCTGCTTTCTGGGCTGAGATGGGGAATCGCTGAATTTTGGACTCGGCTGGTGACAAAATGTTCCAAACACACCCCATGCACAACTCCACCGGGGAAGGTGCCAGAAACAAGTTCTGTTGGTAGTTTTTACACTACCCCGGTAGGCAGCTGAAAGGCACCACAAAACTTGTTGTACCTGCTTTCTGGGCTGAGATGGGGAATCGCTGAATTTTCGACTCGGCTGGTGACAAAATGTTCCAAACACACCCCATGCACACCTCCACCGGGGAAGGTGCCAGAAACGAGTTCTGTTGGTAGTTTTTACACTACCCCGGTAGGCAGCTGAAAGGCACCACAAAACTTGTTCTACCTGCTTTCTGGGCTGAGATGGGGAATCGCTGAATTTTGGACTCGGCTGGTGACAAAATGTTCCAAACACACCCCATGCACACCTCCACCGGGGAAGGTGCCAGAAACGAGTTCTGTTGGTAGTTTTTACACTACCCCAGTAGGCAGCTGAAAGGCACCACAAAACTTGTTCTACCTGCTTTCTGGGCTGAGATGGGGAATCGCTGAATTTTGGACTCGGCTGGTGACAAAATGTTCCCAAACACACCCCATGCACAACTCCACCGGGGAAGGTGCCAGAAACGAGTTCTGTTGGTAGTTTTTACACTACCCCGGTAGGCAGCTGAAAGGCACCACAAAACTTGTTCTACCTGCTTTCTGGGCTGAGATGGGGAATCGCTGAATTTTGGACTCGGCTGGTGACAAAATGTTCCAAACACACCCCATGCACAACTCCACCGGGGAAGGTGCCAGAAAGGAGTTCTGTTGGTAGTTTTTACACTACCCCGGTAGGCAGCTGAAAGGCACCACAAAAGTTTTTCTACCTGCTTTCTGGGCTGAGATGGGGAATCGCTGAATTTTGGACTCGGCTGGTGACAAAATGTTCCAAACACACCCCATGCACAACTCCACCGGGGAAGGTGCCAGAAACGAGTTCTGTTGGTAGTTTTTACACTACCCCGGTAGGCAGCTGAAAGGCACCACAAAACTTGTTGTACCTGCTTTCTGGGCTGAGATGGGGAATCGCTGAATTTTGGACTCGGCTGGTGACAAAATGTTCCAAACACACCCCATGCACAACTCCACCGGGGAAGGTGCCAGAAACGAGTTCTGTTGGTAGTTTTTACACTACCCCGGTAGGCAGCTGAAAGGCACCACAAAACTTGTTCTACCTGCTTTCTGGGCTGAGATGGGGAATCGCTGAATTTTCGACTCGGCTGGTGACAAAATGTTCCAAACACACCCCATGCACAACTCCACCGGGGAAGGTGCCAGAAAGGAGTTCTGTTGGTAGTTTTTACACTACCCCAGTAGGCAGCTGAAAGGCACCACAAAACTTGTTCTACCTGCTTTCTGGGCTGAGATGGGGAATCACTGAATTTTGGACTCGGCTGGTGACAAAATGTTCCAAACACACCCCATGCACAACTCCACCGGGGAAGGTGCCAGAAACGAGTTCTGTTGGTAGTTTTTACACTACCCCGGTAGGCAGCTGAAAGGCACCACAAAACTTGTTGTACCTGCTTTCTGGGCTGAGATGGGGAACGGCTGAATTTTGGACTCGGCTGGTAACAAAATGTTCCAAACACACCCCATGCACAACTCCACCGGGGAAGGTGCCAGAAACGAGTTCTGTTGGTAGTTTTTACACTACCCCCGGTAGGCACCTGAAAGGCACCACAAAACTTGTTGTACCTGCTTTCTGGGCTGAGATGGGGAATCGCTGAATTTTGGACTCGGCTGGTGACAAAATGTTCCAAACACACCCCATGCACAACTCCACCGGGGAAGGTGCCAGAAACGAGTTCTGTTGGTAGTTTTTACACTACCCCGGTAGGCAGCTGAAAGGCACCACAAAACTTGTTCTACCTGCTTTCTGGGCTGAGATGGGGAATCGCTGAATTTTGGACTCGGCTGGTGACAAAATGTTCCAAACACACCCCATGCACAACTCCACCGGGGAAGGTGCCAGAAACGAGTTCTGTTGGTAGTTTTTACACTACCCCGGTAGGCAGCTGAAAGGCACCACAAAACTTGTTCTACCTGCTTTCTGGGCTGAGATGGGGAATCGCTGAATTTTGGACTCGGCTGGTGACAAAATGTTCCAAACACACCCCATGCACAACTCCACCGGGGAAGGTGCCAGAAACAAGTTCTGTTGGTAGTTTTTACACTACCCCGGTAGGCAGCTGAAAGGCACCACAAAACTTGTTCTACCTGCTTTCTGGGCTGAGATGGGGAATCGCTGAATTTTCGACTCGGCTGGTGACAAAATGTTCCAAACACACCCCATGCACAACTCCACCGGGGAAGGTGCCAGAAACGAGTTCTGTTGGTAGTTTTTACACTACCCCGGTAGGCAGCTGAAAGGCACCATAAAACTTGTTCTACCTGCTTTCTGGGCTGAGATGGGGAATCGCTGAATTTTCGACTCGGCTGGTGACAAAATGTTCCAAACACACCCCATGCACAACTCCACCGGGGAAGGTGCCAGAAACGAGTTCTGTTGGTAGTTTTTACACTACCCCCGTAGGCAAGAGAAAGGCACCACAAAACTTGTTCTACCTGCTTTCTGGGCTGAGATGGGGAATCGCTGAATTTTGGACTCGGCTGGTGACAAAATGTTCCAAACACACCCCATGCACAACTCCACCGGGGAAGGTGCCAGAAACGAGTTCTGTTGGTAGTTTTTACACTACCCCAGTAGGCAGCTGAAAGGCACCACAAAACTTGTTCTACCTGCTTTCTGGGCTGAGATGGGGAATCGCTGAATTTTGGACTCGGCTGGTGACAAAATGTTCCAAACACACCCCATGCACAACTCCACCGGGGAAGGTGCCAGAAACGAGTTCTGTTGGTAGTTTTTACACTACCCCGGTAGGCAGCTGAAAGGCACCATAAAACCGGTTCTACCTGCTTTCTGGGCTGAGATGGGGAATCGCTGAATTTTGGACTCGGCTGGTGACAAAATGTTCCAAACACACCCCATCCACACCTCCACCGGGGAAGGTGCCAGAAACGAGTTCTCTTGGTAGTTTTTACACTACCCCGGTAGGCAGCTGAAAGGCACCACAAAACTTGTTCTACCTGCTTTCTGGGCTGAGATGGGGAATCGCTGAATTTTGGACTCGGCTGGTGACAAAATGTTCCAAACACACCCCATGCACAACTCCACCGGGGAAGGTGTCAGAAACGAGTTCTGTTGGTAGTTTTTACACTACCCCGGTAGGCAGCTGAAAGGCACCATAAAACCGGTTCTACCTGCTTTCTGGGCTGAGATGGGGAATCGCTGAATTTTGGACTCGGCTGGTGACAAAATGTTCCAAACACACCCCATGCACACCTCCACCGGGGAAGGTGCCAGAAAGGAGTTCTGTTGGTAGTTTTTACACTACCCCGGTAGGCAGCTGAAAGGCACCACAAAACTTGTTGTACCTGCTTTCTGGGCTGAGATGGGGAATCGCTGAATTTTGGACTCGGCTGGTGACAAAATGTTCCAAACACACCCCATGCACAACTCCACCGGGGAAGGTGCCAGAAACGAGTTCTGTTGGTTGTTTTTACACTACCCCGGTAGGCAGCTGAAAGGCACCACAAAACTTGTTCTACCTGCTTTCTGGGCTGAGATGGGGAATCGCTGAATTTTGGACTCGGCTGGTGACAAAATGTTCCAAACACACCCCATGCACAACTCCACCGGGGAAGGTGCCAGAAACGAGTTCTGTTGGTAGTTTTTACACTACCCCGGTAGGCAAGAGAAAGGCACCACAAAAGTTTTTCTACCTGCTTTCTGGGCTGAGATGGGGAATCGCTGAATTTTGGACTCGGCTGGTGACAAAATGTTCCAAACACACCCCATGCACAACTCCACCGGGGAAGGTGCCAGAAACGAGTTCTGTTGGTAGTTTTTACACTACCCCGGTAGGCAGCTGAAAGGCACCACAAAACTTGTTCTACCTGCTTTCTGGGCTGAGATGGGGAATCGCTGAATTTTGGACTCGGCTGGTGACAAAATGTTCGAAACACACCCCATGCACAACTCCACCGGGGAAGGTGCCAGAAACGAGTTCTGTTGGTAGTTTTTACACTACCCCGGTAGGCAGCTGAAAGGCACCACAAAACTTGTTCTACCTGCTTTCTGGGCTGAGATGGGGAATCGCTGAATTTTGGACTCGGCTGGTGACAAAATGTTCCAAACACACCCCATGCACAACTCCACCGGGGAAGGTGCCAGAAAGGAGTTCTGTTGGTAGTTTTTACACTACCCCAGTAGGCAGCTGAAAGGCACCACAAAACTTGTTCTACCTGCTCTCTGGGCTGAGATGGGGAATCACTGAATTTTGGACTCGGCTGGTGACAAAATGTTCCAAACACACCCCATGCACAACTCCACCGGGGAAGGTGCCAGAAACGAGTTCTGTTGGTAGTTTTTACACTACCCCGGTAGGCACCTGAAAGGCACCACAAAACTTGTTGTACCTGCTTTCTGGGCTGAGATGGGGAACGGCTGAATTTTGGACTCGGCTGGTAACAAAATGTTACAAACACACCCCATGCACAACTCCACCGGGGAAGGTGCCAGAAACGAGTTCTGTTGGTAGTTTTTACACTACCCCGGTAGGCAGCTGAAAGGCACCACAAAACTTGTTCTACCTGCTTTCTGGGCTGAGATGGGGAATCGCTGAATTTTCGACTCGGCTGGTGACAAAATGTTCCAAACACACCCCATGCACAACTCCACCGGGGAAGGTGCCAGAAACGAGTTCTGTTGGTAGTTTTTACACTACCCCGGTAGGCAAGAGAAAGGCACCACAAAACTTGTTGTACCTGCTTTCTGGGCTGAGATGGGGAACGGCTGAATTTTGGACTCGGCTGGTGACAAAATGTTCCAAACACACCCCATGCACACCTCCACCGGGGAAGGTGCCAGAAACGAGTTCTGTTGGTAGTTTTTACACTACCCCGGTAGGCAGCTGAAAGGCACCACAAAACTTGTTCTACCTGCTTTCTGGGCTGAGATGGGGAATAGCTGAATTTTGGACTCGGCTGGTAACAAAATGTTCCAAACACACCCCATGCACAACTCCACCGGGGAAGGTGCCAGAAACGAGTTCTGTTGGTAGTTTTTACACTACCCCCGTAGGCAAGAGAAAGGCACCACAAAACTTGTTCTACCTGCTTTCTGGGCTGAGATGGGGAACGGCTGAATTTTGGACTCGGCTGGTGACAAAATGTTCCAAACACACCCCATGCACAACTCCACCGGGGAAGGTGCCAGAAACGAGTTCTGTTGGTAGTTTTTACACTACCCCGGTAGGCAGCTGAAAGGCACCACAAAACTTGTTCTACCTGCTTTCTGGGCTGAGATGGGGAATCGCTGAATTTTGGACTCGGCTGGTGACAAAATGTTCCAAACACACCCCATGCACAACTCCACCGGGGAAGGTGCCAGAAACGAGTTCTGTTGGTAGTTTTTACACTACCCCGGTAGGCAGCTGAAAGGCACCACAAAACTTGTTCTACCTGCTTTCTGGGCTGAGATTGGGAATCGCTGACTTTTCGACTCGGCTGGTGACAAAATGTTCCAAACACACCCCATGCACACCTCCACCGGGGAAGGTGCCAGAAACGAGTTCTGTTGGTAGTTTTTACACTACCCCGGTAGGCAGCTGAAAGGCACCACAAAACTTGTTCTACCTGCTTTCTGGGCTGAGATGGGGAATCGCTGAATTTTGGACTCGGCTGGTGACAAAATGTTCCAAACACACCCCATGCACAACTCCACCGGGGAAGGTGCCAGAAACGAGTTCTGTTGGTAGTTTTTACACTACCCCGGTAGGCAGCTGAAAGGCACCATAAAACCGGTTCTACCTGCTTTCTGGGCTGAGATGGGGAATCGCTGAATTTTAGACTCGGCTGGTGACAAAATGTTCCAAACACACCCCATGCACACCTCCACCGGGGAAGGTGCCAGAAACGAGTTCTCTTGGTAGTTTTTACACTACCCCGGTAGGCAGCTGAAAGGCACCACAAAACTTGTTCTACCTGCTTTCTGGGCTGAGATGGGGAATCGCTGAATTTTGGACTCGGCTGGTGACAAAATGTTCCAAACGCACCCCATGCACACCTCCACCGGGGAAGGTGCCAGAAACGAGTTCTGTTGGTAGTTTTTACACTACCCCGGTAGGCAGCTGAAAGGCACCACAAAACTTGTTCTACCTGCTTTCTGGGCTGAGATGGGGAACGGCTGAATTTTGGACTCGGCTGGTAACAAAATGTTCCAAACACACCCCATGCACAACTCCACCGGGGAAGGTGCCAGAAACGAGTTCTGTTGGTAGTTTTTACACTACCCCGGTAGGCAGCTGAAAGGCACCACAAAACTTGTTGTACCTGCTTTCTGGGCTGAGATGGGGAATCGCTGAATTTTGGACTCGGCTGGTGACAAAATGTTCCAAACACACCCCATGCACACCTCCACCGGGGAAGGTGCCAGAAACGAGTTCTGTTGGTAGTTTTTACACTACCCCGGTAGGCAGCTGAAAGGCACCACAAAACTTGTTGTACCTGCTTTCTGGGCTGAGATGGGGAATCGCTGAATTTTGGACTCGGCTGGTGACAAAATGTTCCAAACACACCCCATGCACACCTCCACCGGGGAAGGTGCCAGAAAGGAGTTCTGTTGGTAGTTTTTACACTACCCCGGTAGGCAGCTGAAAGGCACCACAAAACTTGTTGTACCTGCTTTCTGGGCTGAGATGGGGAATCGCTGAATTTTGGACTCGGCTGCTGACAAAATGTTCCAAACACACCCCATGCACACCTCCACCGGGGAAGGTGCCAGAAACGATTTCTGTTGGTAGTTTTTACACTACCCCGGTAGGCAGCTGAAAGGCACCACAAAACTTGTTGTACCTGCTTTCTGGGCTGAGATGGGGAATCGCTGAATTTTGGACTCGGCTGGTGACAAAATGTTCCAAACACACCCCATGCACAACTCCACCGGGGAAGGTGCCAGAAACGAGTTCTGTTGGTAGTTTTTACACTACCCCGGTAGGCAGCTGAAAGGCACCACAAAACTTGTTGTACCTGCTTTCTGGGCTGAGATGGGGAATCGCTGAATTTTGGACTCGGCTGCTGACAAAATGTTCCAAACACACCCCATGCACACCTCCACCGGGGAAGGTGCCAGAAACGAGTTCTGTTGGTAGTTTTTACACTACCCCGGTAGGCAGCTGAAAGGCACCACAAAACTTGTTCTACCTGCTTTCTGGGCTGAGATGGGGAATCGCTGAATTTTGGACTCGGCTGGTGACAAAATGTTCCAAACACACCCCATGCACAACTCCACCGGGGAAGGTGCCAGAAACGAGTTCTGTTGGTAGTTTTTACACTACCCCGGTAGGCAGCTGAAAGGCACCACAAAACTTGTTCTACCTGCTTTCTGGGCTGAGATGGGGAACGGCTGAATTTTGGACTCGGCTGGTAACAAAATGTTCCAAACACACCCCATGCACACCTCCACCGGGGAAGGTGCCAGAAAGGAGTTCTGTTGGTAGTTTTTACACTACCCCGGTAGGCAGCTGAAAGGCACCACAAAACTTGTTCTACCTGCTTTCTGGGCTGAGATGGGGAATCGCTGAATTTTGGACTCGGCTGGTGACAAAATGTTCCAAACACACCCCATGCACAACTCCACCGGGGAAGGTGCCAGAAAGGAGTTCTGTTGGTAGTTTTTACACTACCCCGGTAGGCAAGAGAAAGGCACCACAAAACTTGTTCTACCTGCTTTCTGGGCTGAGATGGGGAACGGCTGAATTTTGGACTCGGCTGGTAACAAAATGTTCCAAACACACCCCATGCACACCTCCACCGGGGAAGGTGCCAGAAAGGAGTTCTGTTGGTAGTTTTTACACTACCCCGGTAGGCAGCTGAAAGGCACCACAAAACTTGTTCTACCTGCTTTCTGGGCTGAGATGGGGAATCGCTGAATTTTGGACTCGGCTGGTGACAAAATGTTCCAAACACACCCCATGCACAACTCCACCGGGGAAGGTGCCAGAAACGAGTTCTGTTGGTAGTTTTTACACTACCCCGGTAGGCAGCTGAAAGGCACCACAAAACTTGTTCTACCTGCTTTCTGGGCTGAGATGGGGAACAGCTGAATTTTGGACTCGGCTGGTGACAAAATGTTCCAAACACACCCCATGCACAACTCCACCGGGGAAGGTGCCAGAAACGAGTTCTGTTGGTAGTTTTTACACTACCCCGGTAGGCAAGAGAAAGGCACCACAAAACTTGTTGTACCTGCTTTCTGGGCTGAGATGGGGAATCGCTGAATTTTGGACTCGGCTGGTGACAAAATGTTCCAAACACACCCCATGCACACCTCCACCGGGGAAGGTGCCAGAAACGAGTTCTGTTGGTAGTTTTTACACTACCCCGGTAGGCAGCTGAAAGGCACCACAAAACTTGTTGTACCTGCTTTCTGGGCTGAGATGGGGAATCGCTGAATTTTGGACTCGGCTGGTGACAAAATGTTCCAAACACACCCCATGCACACCTCCACCGGGGAAGGTGCCAGAAACGAGTTCTGTTGGTAGTTTTTACACTACCCCGGTAGGCAGCTGAAAGGCACCACAAAACTTGTTGTACCTGCTTTCTGGGCTGAGATGGGGAATCGCTGAATTTTGGACTCGGCTGCTGACAAAATGTTCCAAACACACCCCATGCACACCTCCACCGGGGAAGGTGCCAGAAACGATTTCTGTTGGTAGTTTTTACACTACCCCGGTAGGCAGCTGAAAGGCACCACAAAACTTGTTGTACCTGCTTTCTGGGCTGAGATGGGGAATCGCTGAATTTTGGACTCGGCTGGTGACAAAATGTTCCAAACACACCCCATGCACAACTCCACCGGGGAAGGTGCCAGAAACGAGTTCTGTTGGTAGTTTTTACACTACCCCGGTAGGCAGCTGAAAGGCACCACAAAACTTGTTGTACCTGCTTTCTGGGCTGAGATGGGGAATCGCTGAATTTTGGACTCGGCTGCTGACAAAATGTTCCAAACACACCCCATGCACACCTCCACCGGGGAAGGTGCCAGAAACGAGTTCTGTTGGTAGTTTTTACACTACCCCGGTAGGCAGCTGAAAGGCACCACAAAACTTGTTGTACCTGCTTTCTGGGCTGAGATGGGGAATCGCTGAATTTTGGACTCGGCTGGTGACAAAATGTTCCAAACACACCCCATGCACAACTCCACCGGGGAAGGTGCCAGAAACGAGTTCTGTTGGTAGTTTTTACACTACCCCGGTAGGCAGCTGAAAGGCACCACAAAACTTGTTCTACCTGCTTTCTGGGCTGAGATGGGGAATCGCTGAATTTTGGACTCGGCTGGTGACAAAATGTTCCAAACACACCCCATGCACACCTCCACCGGGGAAGGTGCCAGAAACGAGTTCTGTTGGTAGTTTTTACACTACCCCGGTAGGCAGCTGAAAGGCACCACAAAACTTGTTGTACCTGCTTTCTGGGCTGAGATGGGGAATCGCTGAATTTTGGACTCGGCTGGTGACAAAATGTTCCAAACACACCCCATGCACACCTCCACCGGGGAAGGTGCCAGAAACGAGTTCTGTTGGTAGTTTTTACACTACCCCGGTAGGCAGCTGAAAGGCACCACAAAACTTGTTGTACCTGCTTTCTGGGCTGAGATGGGGAATCGCTGAATTTTGGACTCGGCTGCTGACAAAATGTTCCAAACACACCCCATGCACACCTCCACCGGGGAAGGTGCCAGAAACGATTTCTGTTGGTAGTTTTTACACTACCCCGGTAGGCAGCTGAAAGGCACCACAAAACTTGTTCTACCTGCTTTCTGGGCTGAGATGGGGAATCGCTGAATTTTGGACTCGGCTGGTGACAAAATGTTCCAAACACACCCCATGCACAACTCCACCGGGGAAGGTGCCAGAAACGAGTTCTGTTGGTAGTTTTTACACTACCCCGGTAGGCAGCTGAAAGGCACCACAAAACTTGTTGTACCTGCTTTCTGGGCTGAGATGGGGAATCGCTGAATTTTGGACTCGGCTGCTGACAAAATGTTCCAAACACACCCCATGCACACCTCCACCGGGGAAGGTGCCAGAAACGAGTTCTGTTGGTAGTTTTTACACTACCCCGGTAGGCAGCTGAAAGGCACCACAAAACTTGTTGTACCTGCTTTCTGGGCTGAGATGGGGAATCGCTGAATTTTGGACTCGGCTGGTGACAAAATGTTCCAAACACACCCCATGCACAACTCCACCGGGGAAGGTGCCAGAAACGAGTTCTGTTGGTAGTTTTTACACTACCCCGGTAGGCAGCTGAAAGGCACCACAAAACTTGTTCTACCTGCTTTCTGGGCTGAGACGGGGAACGGCTGAATTTTGGACTCGGCTGGTAACAAAATGTTCCAAACACACCCCATGCACACCTCCACCGGGGAAGGTGCCAGAAAGGAGTTCTGTTGGTAGTTTTTACACTACCCCGGTAGGCAGCTGAAAGGCACCACAAAACTTGTTCTACCTGCTTTCTGGGCTGAGATGGGGAATAGCTGAATTTTGGACTCGGCTGGTGACAAAATGTTCCAAACACACCCCATGCACAACTCCACCGGGGAAGGTGCCAGAATCGAGTTCCGTTGGTAGTTTTTACACTACCCCGGTAGGCAAGAGAAAGGCACCACAAAACTTGTTCTACCTGCTTTCTGGGCTGAGATGGGGAACGGCTGAATTTTGGACTCGGCTGGTAACAAAATGTTCCAAACACACCCCATGCACACCTCCACCGGGGAAGGTGCCAGAAAGGAGTTCTGTTGGTAGTTTTTACACTACCCCGGTAGGCAGCTGAAAGGCACCACAAAACTTGTTCTACCTGCTTTCTGGGCTGAGATGGGGAATCGCTGAATTTTGGACTCGGCTGGTGACAAAATGTTCCAAACACACCCCATGCACAACTCCACCGGGGAAGGTGCCAGAAAGGAGTTCTGTTGGTAGTTTTTACACTACCCCGGTAGGCAGCTGAAAGGCACCACAAAACTTGTTGTACCTGCTTTCTGGGCTGAGATGGGGAATCGCTGAATTTTGGACTCGGCTGGTGACAAAATGTTCCAAACACACCCCATGCACACCTCCACCGGGGAAGGTGCCAGAAACGAGTTCTGTTGGTAGTTTTTACACTACCCCGGTAGGCAGCTGAAAGGCACCACAAAACTTGTTCTACCTGCTTTCTGGGCTGAGATGGGGAATCGCTGAATTTTGGACTCGGCTGGTGACAAAATGTTCCAAACACACCCCATGCACAACTCCACCGGGGAAGGTGCCAGAAACGAGTTCTGTTGGTAGTTTTTACACTACCCCGGTAGGCAGCTGAAAGGCACCACAAAACTTGTTCTACCTGCTTTCTGGGCTGAGATGGGGAATCGCTGAATTTTGGACTCGGCTGGTGACAAAATGTTCCAAACACACCCCATGCACAACTCCACCGGGGAAGGTGCCAGAAAGGAGTTCTGTTGGTAGTTTTTACACTACCCCGGTAGGCAGCTGAAAGGCACCACAAAACTTGTTCTACCTGCTTTCTGGGCTGAGATGGGGAATAGCTGAATTTTGGACTCGGCTGGTGACAAAATGTTCCAAACACACCCCATGCACAACTCCACCGGGGAAGGTGCCAGAAACGAGTTCTGTTGGTAGTTTTTACACTACCCCGGTAGGCAGCTGAAAGGCACCACAAAACTTGTTGTACCTGCTTTCTGGGCTGAGATGGGGAATCGCTGAATTTTGGACTCGGCTGGTGACAAAATGTTCCAAACACACCCCATGCACAACTCCACCGGGGAAGGTGCCAGAAACGAGTTCTGTTGGTAGTTTTTACACTACCCCGGTAGGCAGCTGAAAGGCACCACAAAACTTGTTGTACCTGCTTTCTGGGCTGAGATGGGGAATCGCTGAATTTTGGACTCGGCTGGTGACAAAATGTTCCAAACACACCCCATGCACACCTCCACCGGGGAAGGTGCCAGAAACGAGTTCTGTTGGTAGTTTTTACACTACCCCGGTAGGCAGCTGAAAGGCACCACAAAACTTGTTCTACCTGCTTTCTGGGCTGAGATGGGGAATCGCTGAATTTTGGACTCGGCTGGTGACAAAATGTTCCAAACACACCCCATGCACAACTCCACCGGGGAAGGTGCCAGAAACGAGTTCTGTTGGTAGTTTTTACACTACCCCGGTAGGCAGCTGAAAGGCACCACAAAACTTGTTCTACCTGCTTTCTGGGCTGAGATGGGGAATCGCTGAATTTTCGACTCGGCTGGTGACAAAATGTTCCAAACACACCCCATGCACAACTCCACCGGGGAAGGTGCCAGAAACGAGTTCTGTTGGTAGTTTTTACACTACCCCGGTAGGCAGCTGAAAGGCACCACAAAACTTGTTCTACCTGCTTTCTGGGCTGAGATGGGGAATAGCTGAATTTTGGACTCGGCTGGTGACAAAATGTTCCAAACACACCCCATGCACAACTCCACCGGGGAAGGTGCCAGAAACGAGTTCTGTTGGTAGTTTTTACACTACCCCGGTAGGCAGCTGAAAGGCACCACAAAACTTGTTGTACCTGCTTTCTGGGCTGAGATGGGGAATCGCTGAATTTTGGACTCGGCTGGTGACAAAATGTTCCAAACACACCCCATGCACAACTCCACCGGGGAAGGTGCCAGAAAGGAGTTCTGTTGGTAGTTTTTACACTACCCCGGTAGGCAGCTGAAAGGCACCACAAAACTTGTTCTACCTGCTTTCTGGGCTGAGATGGGGAATCGCTGAATTTTGGACTTGGCTGGTGACAAAATGTTCCAAACACACCCCATGCACAACTCCACCGGGGAAGGTGCCAGAAAGGAGTTCTGTTGGTAGTTTTTACACTACCCCGGTAGGCAGCTGAAAGGCACCACAAAACTTGTTGTACCTGCTTTCTGGGCTGAGATGGGGAATCGCTGAATTTTGGACTCGGCTGGTGACAAAATGTTCCAAACACACCCCATGCACAACTCCACCGGGGAAGGTGCCAGAAACGAGTTCTGTTGGTAGTTTTTACACTACCCCGGTAGGCAAGAGAAAGGCACCACAAAACTTGTTCTACCTGCTTTCTGGGCTGAGATGGAGAATCGCTGAATTTTGGACTCGGCTGGTGACAAAATGTTCCAAACACACCCCATGCACACCTCCACCGGGGAAGGTGCCAGAAACAAGTTCTGTTGGTAGTTTTTACACTACCCCGGTAGGCAGCTGAAAGGCACCACAAAACTTGTTCTACCTGCTTTCTGGGCTGAGATGGGGAATCGCTGAATTTTGGACTCGGCTGGTGACAAAATGTTCCAAACACACCCCATGCACAACTCCACCGGGGAAGGTGCCAGAAACGAGTTCTGTTGGTAGTTTTTACACTACCCCGGTAGGCAGCTGAAAGGCACCACAAAACTTGTTCTACCTGCTTTCTGGGCTGAGATGGGGAATCGCTGAATTTTGGACTCGGCTGGTGACAAAATGTTCCAAACACACCCCATGCACAACTCCACCGGGGAAGGTGCCAGAAACGAGTTCTGTTGGTAGTTTTTACAGTACCCCGGTAGGCAGCTGAAAGGCACCACAAAACTTGTTGTACCTGCTTTCTGGGCTGAGATTGGGAATCGCTGAATTTTCGACTCGGCTGGTGACAAAATGTTCCAAACACACCCCATGCACAACTCCACCGGGGAAGGTGCCAGAAAGGAGTTCTGTTGGTAGTTTTTACACTACCCCGGTAGGCAGCTGAAAGGCACCATAAAACCGGTTCTACCTGCTTTCTGGGCTGAGATGGGGAATCGCTGAATTTTGGACTCGGCTGGTGACAAAATGTTCCAAACACACCCCATGCACAACTCCACCGGGGAAGGTGCCAGAAACGAGTTCTCTTGGTAGTTTTTACACTACCCCGGTAGGCAGCTGAAAGGCACCACAAAACTTGTTCTACCTGCTTTCTGGGCTGAGATGGGGAATCGCTGAATTTTGGACTCGGCTGGTGACAAAATGTTCCAAACACACCCCATGCACAACTCCACCGGGGAAGGTGCCAGAAACGAGTTCTGTTGGTAGTTTTTACACTACCCCGGTAGGCAGCTGAAAGGCACCACAAAACTTGTTCTACCTGCTTTCTGGGCTGAGATGGGGAATCGCTGAATTTTGGACTCGGCTGGTGACAAAATGTTCCAAACACACCCCATGCACAACTCCACCGGGGAAGGTGCCAGAAAGGAGTTCTGTTGGTAGTTTTTACACTACCCCGGTAGGCAGCTGAAAGGCACCATAAAACCGGTTCTACCTGCTTTCTGGTCTGAGATGGGGAATCGCTGAATTTTGGACTCGGCTGGTGACAAAATGTTCCAAACACACCCCATGCACACCTCCACTGGGGAAGGTGCCAGAAACGAGTTCTGTTGGTAGTTTTTACACTACCCCGGTAGGCAGCTGAAAGGCACCACAAAACTTGTTCTACCTGCTTTCTGGGCTGAGATGGGGAATCGCTGAATTTTCGACTCGGCTGGTGACAAAATGTTCCAAACACACCCCATGCACAACTCCACCGGGGAAGGTGCCAGAAACGAGTTCTGTTGGTAGTTTTTACACTACCCCGGTAGGCAGCTGAAAGGCACCACAAAACTTGTTGTACCTGCTTTCTGGGCTGAGATGGGGAATAGCTGAATTTTGGACTCGGCTGGTGACAAAATGTTCCAAACACACCCCATGCACAACTCCACCGGGGAAGGTGCCAGAAACGAGTTCTCTTGGTAGTTTTTACACTACCCCGGTAGGCAGCTGAAAGGCACCACAAAACTTGTTGTACCTGCTTTCTGGGCTGAGATGGGGAATCGCTGAATTTTGGACTCGGCTGGTGACAAAATGTTCCAAACACACCCCATGCACAACTCCACCGGGGAAGGTGCCAGAAACGAGTTCTGTTGGTAGTTTTTACACTACCCCGGTAGGCAGCTGAAAGGCACCACAAAACTTGTTCTACCTGCTTTCTGGGCTGAGATGGGGAATCGCTGAATTTTGGACTCGGCTGGTGACAAAATGTTCCAAACACACCCCATGCACAACTCCACCGGGGAAGGTGCCAGAAAGGAGTTCTGTTGGTAGTTTTTACACTACCCTGGTAGGCAGCTGAAAGGCACCATAAAACCGGTTCTACCTGCTTTCTGGTCTGAGATGGGGAATCGCTGAATTTTGGACTCGGCTGGTGACAAAATGTTCCAAACACACCCCATGCACACCTCCACTGGGGAAGGTGCCAGAAACGAGTTCTGTTGGTAGTTTTTACACTACCCCGGTAGGCAGCTGAAAGGCACCACAAAACTTGTTCTACCTGCTTTCTGGGCTGAGATGGGGAATCGCTGAATTTTCGACTCGGCTGCTGACAAAATGTTCCAAACACACCCCATGCACACCTCCACCGGGGAAGGTGCCAGAAACGAGTTCTGTTGGTAGTTTTTACACTACCCCGGTAGGCAGCTGAAAGGCACCACAAAACTTGTTCTACCTGCTTTCTGGGCTGAGATGGGGAATCGCTGAATTTTGGACTCGGCTGGTGACAAAATGTTCCAAACACACCCCATGCACAACTCCACCGGGGAAGGTGCCAGAAACGAGTTCTGTTGGTAGTTTTTACACTACCCCGGTAGGCAGCTGAAAGGCACCACAAAACTTGTTCTACCTGCTTTCTGGGCTGAGATGGGGAATCGCTGAATTTTGGACTCGGCTGGTGACAAAATGTTCCAAACACACCCCATGCACAACTCCACCGGGGAAGGTGCCAGAAACGAGTTCTGTTGGTAGTTTTTACACTACCCCGGTAGGCAGCTGAAAGGCACCACAAAACTTGTTCTACCTGCTTTCTGGGCTGAGATGGGGAATCGCTGAATTTTGGACTCGGCTGGTGACAAAATGTTCCAAACACACCCCATGCACAACTCCACCGGGGAAGGTGCCAGAAACGAGTTCTGTTGGTAGTTTTTACACTACCCCGGTAGGCAGCTGAAAGGCACCACAAAACTTGTTCTACCTGCTTTCTGGGCTGAGATGGGGAATCGCTGAATTTTGGACTCGGCTGCTGACAAAATGTTCCAAACACACCCCATGCACAACTCCACCGGGGAAGGTGCCAGAAACGAGTTCTGTTGGTAGTTTTTACACTACCCCGGTAGGCAGCTGAAAGGCACCACAAAACCGGTTCTACCTGCTTTCTGGGCTGAGATGGGGAATCGCTGAATTTTGGACTCGGCTGGTGACAAAATGTTCCAAACACACCCCATGCACAACTCCACCGGGGAAGGTGCCAGAAACGAGTTCTGTTGGTAGTTTTTACACTACCCCGGTAGGCAGCTGAAAGGCACCATAAAACCGGTTCTACCTGCTTTCTGGGCTGAGATGGGGAATCGCTGAATTTTGGACTCGGCTGGTGACAAAATGTTCCAAACACACCCCATGCACACCTCCACTGGGGAAGGTGCCAGAAACGAGTTCTGTTGGTAGTTTTTACACTACCCCGGTAGGCAGCTGAAAGGCACCACAAAACTTGTTCTACCTGCTTTCTGGGCTGAGATGGGGAATCGCTGAATTTTCGACTCGGCTGGTGACAAAATGTTCCAAACACACCCCATGCACAACTCCACCGGGGAAGGTGCCAGAAACGAGTTCTGTTGGTAGTTTTTACACTACCCCGGTAGGCAGCTGAAAGGCACCACAAAACTTGTTCTACCTGCTTTCTGGGCTGAGATGGGGAATAGCTGAATTTTGGACTCGGCTGGTGACAAAATGTTCCAAACACACCCCATGCACAACTCCACCGGGGAAGGTGCCAGAAACGAGTTCTCTTGGTAGTTTTTACACTACCCCGGTAGGCAGCTGAAAGGCACCACAAAACTTGTTCTACCTGCTTTCTGGGCTGAGATGGGGAATCGCTGAATTTTGGACTCGGCTGGTGACAAAATGTTCCAAACACACCCCATGCACAACTCCACCGGGGAAGGTGCCAGAAACGAGTTCTGTTGGTAGTTTTTACACTACCCCGGTAGGCAGCTGAAAGGCACCACAAAACTTGTTCTACCTGCTTTCTGGGCTGAGATGGGGAATCGCTGAATTTTGGACTCGGCTGGTGACAAAATGTTCCAAACACACCCCATGCACAACTCCACCGGGGAAGGTGCCAGAAAGGAGTTCTGTTGGTAGTTTTTACACTACCCCGGTAGGCAGCTGAAAGGCACCATAAAACCGGTTCTACCTGCTTTCTGGTCTGAGATGGGGAATCGCTGAATTTTGGACTCGGCTGGTGACAAAATGTTCCAAACACACCCCATGCACACCTCCACTGGGGAAGGTGCCAGAAACGAGTTCTGTTGGTAGTTTTTACACTACCCCGGTAGGCAGCTGAAAGGCACCACAAAACTTGTTCTACCTGCTTTCTGGGCTGAGATGGGGAATCGCTGAATTTTCGACTCGGCTGGTGACAAAATGTTCCAAACACACCCCATGCACAACTCCACCGGGGAAGGTGCCAGAAACGAGTTCTGTTGGTAGTTTTTACACTACCCCGGTAGGCAGCTGAAAGGCACCACAAAACTTGTTCTACCTGCTTTCTGGGCTGAGATGGGGAATCGCTGAATTTTGGACTCGGCTGGTGACAAAATGTTCCAAACACACCCCATGCACAACTCCACCGGGGAAGGTGCCAGAAACGAGTTCTGTTGGTAGTTTTTACACTACCCCGGTAGGCAGCTGAAAGGCACCACAAAACTTGTTCTACCTGCTTTCTGGGCTGAGATGGGGAATCGCTGAATTTTGGACTCGGCTGGTGACAAAATGTTCCAAACACACCCCATGCACAACTCCACCGGGGAAGGTGCCAGAAACGAGTTCTGTTGGTAGTTTTTACACTACCCCGGTAGGCAGCTGAAAGGCACCACAAAACTTGTTCTACCTGCTTTCTGGGCTGAGATGGGGAATCGCTGAATTTTGGACTCGGCTGGTGACAAAATGTTCCAAACACACCCCATGCACAACTCCACCGGGGAAGGTGCCAGAAAGGAGTTCTGTTGGTAGTTTTTACACTACCCCGGTAGGCAGCTGAAAGGCACCACAAAACCGGTTCTACCTGCTTTCTGGGCTGAGATGGGGAATCGCTGAATTTTGGACTCGGCTGGTGACAAAATGTTCCAAACACACCCCATGCACAACTCCACCGGGGAAGGTGCCAGAAAGGAGTTCTGTTGGTAGTTTTTACACTACCCCGGTAGGCAGCTGAAAGGCACCACAAAACTTGTTCTACCTGCTTTCTGGGCTGAGATGGGGAATCGCTGAATTTTGGACTCGGCTGGTGACAAAATGTTCCAAACACACCCCATGCACACCTCCACCGGGGAAGGTGCCAGAAACGAGTTCTGTTGGTAGTTTTTACACTACCCCGGTAGGCAGCTGAAAGGCACCACAAAACTTGTTCTACCTGCTTTCTGGGCTGAGATGGGGAATCGCTGAATTTTGGACTCGGCTGGTGACAAAATGTTCCAAACACACCCCATGCACACCTCCACCGGGGAAGGTGCCAGAAACGAGTTCTGTTGGTAGTTTTTACACTACCCCGGTAGGCAGCTGAAAGGCACCACAAAACTTGTTCTACCTGCTTTCTGGGCTGAGATGGGGAATCGCTGAATTTTGGACTCGGCTGGTGACAAAATGTTCCAAACACACCCCATGCACAACTCCACCGGGGAAGGTGCCAGAAACGAGTTCTGTTGGTAGTTTTTACACTACCCCGGTAGGCAGCTGAAAGGCACCACAAAACTTGTTCTACCTGCTTTCTGGGCTGAGATGGGGAATCGCTGAATTTTGGACTCGGCTGGTGACAAAATGTTCCAAACACACCCCATGCACAACTCCACCGGGGAAGGTGCCAGAAACGAGTTCTGTTGGTAGTTTTTACACTACCCCGGTAGGCAGCTGAAAGGCACCACAAAACTTGTTCTACCTGCTTTCTGGGCTGAGATGGGGAATCGCTGAATTTTGGACTCGGCTGGTGACAAAATGTTCCAAACACACCCCATGCACAACTCCACCGGGGAAGGTGCCAGAAAGGAGTTCTGTTGGTAGTTTTTACACTACCCCGGTAGGCAGCTGAAAGGCACCACAAAACCGGTTCTACCTGCTTTCTGGGCTGAGATGGGGAATCGCTGAATTTTGGACTCGGCTGGTGACAAAATGTTCCAAACACACCCCATGCACAACTCCACCGGGGAAGGTGCCAGAAAGGAGTTCTGTTGGTAGTTTTTACACTACCCCGGTAGGCAGCTGAAAGGCACCACAAAACTTGTTCTACCTGCTTTCTGGGCTGAGATGGGGAATCGCTGAATTTTGGACTCGGCTGGTGACAAAATGTTCCAAACACACCCCATGCACACCTCCACCGGGGAAGGTGCCAGAAACGAGTTCTGTTGGTAGTTTTTACACTACCCCGGTAGGCAGCTGAAAGGCACCACAAAACTTGTTCTACCTGCTTTCTGGGCTGAGATGGGGAATCGCTGAATTTTGGACTCGGCTGGTGACAAAATGTTCCAAACACACCCCATGCACACCTCCACCGGGGAAGGTGCCAGAAACGAGTTCTGTTGGTAGTTTTTACACTACCCCGGTAGGCAGCTGAAAGGCACCACAAAACTTGTTCTACCTGCTTTCTGGGCTGAGATGGGGAATCGCTGAATTTTGGACTCGGCTGGTGACAAAATGTTCCAAACACACCCCATGCACAACTCCACCGGGGAAGGTGCCAGAAACGAGTTCTGTTGGTAGTTTTTACACTACCCCGGTAGGCAGCTGAAAGGCACCACAAAACTTGTTCTACCTGCTTTCTGGGCTGAGATGGGGAATCGCTGAATTTTGGACTCGGCTGGTGACAAAATGTTCCAAACACACCCCATGCACAACTCCACCGGGGAAGGTGCCAGAAACGAGTTCTCTTGGTAGTTTTTACACTACCCCGGTAGGCAGCTGAAAGGCACCACAAAACTTGTTCTACCTGCTTTCTGGGCTGAGATGGGGAATCGCTGAATTTTGGACTCGGCTGGTGACAAAATGTTCCAAACACACCCCATGCACAACTCCACCGGGGAAGGTGCCAGAAACGAGTTCTGTTGGTAGTTTTTACACTACCCCGGTAGGCAGCTGAAAGGCACCACAAAACTTGTTCTACCTGCTTTCTGGTCTGAGATGGGGAATCGCTGAATTTTGGACTCGGCTGGTGACAAAATGTTCCAAACACACCCCATGCACAACTCCACCGGGGAAGGTGCCAGAAACGAGTTCTGTTGGTAGTTTTTACACTACCCCGGTAGGCAGCTGAAAGGCACCACAAAACTTGTTCTACCTGCTTTCTGGGCTGAGATGGGGAATCGCTGAATTTTGGACTCGGCTGGTGACAAAATGTTCCAAACACACCCCATGCACAACTCCACCGGGGAAGGTGCCAGAAACGAGTTCTGTTGGTAGTTTTTACACTACCCCGGTAGGCAGCTGAAAGGCACCACAAAACCGGTTCTACCTGCTTTCTGGGCTGAGATGGGGAATCGCTGAATTTTGGACTCGGCTGGTGACAAAATGTTCGAAACACACCCCATGCACAACTCCACCGGGGAAGGTGCCAGAAACGAGTTCTGTTGGTAGTTTTTACACTACCCCGGTAGGCAGCTGAAAGGCACCACAAAACTTGTTCTACCTGCTTTCTGGGCTGAGATGGGGAATCGCTGAATTTTGGACTCGGCTGGTGACAAAATGTTCCAAACACACCCCATGCACAACTCCACCGGGGAAGGTGCCAGAAACGAGTTCTGTTGGTAGTTTTTACACTACCCCGGTAGGCAGCTGAAAGGCACCACAAAACTTGTTCTACCTGCTTTCTGGGCTGAGATGGGGAATAGCTGAATTTTGGACTCGGCTGGTGACAAAATGTTCCAAACACACCCCATGCACAACTCCACCGGGGAAGGTGCCAGAAACGAGTTCTGTTGGTAGTTTTTACACTACCCCGGTAGGCAGCTGAAAGGTACCACAAAACTTGTTCTACCTGCTTTCTGGGCTGAGATGGGGAATCGCTGAATTTTGGACTCGGCTGGTGACAAAATGTTCCAAACACACCCCATGCACAACTCCACCGGGGAAGGTGCCAGAATCGAGTTCCGTTGGTAGTTTTTACACTACCCCGGTAGGCAAGAGAAAGGCACCACAAAACTTGTTCTACCTGCTTTCTGGGCTGAGATGGGGAATCGCTGAATTTTGGACTCGGCTGGTGACAAAATGTTCCAAACACACCCCATGCACAACTCCACCGGGGAAGGTGCCAGAAACGAGTTCTGTTGGTAGTTTTTACACTACCCCGGTAGGCAGCTGAAAGGCACCACAAAACTTGTTCTACCTGCTTTCTGGTCTGAGATGGGGAATCGCTGAATTTTGGACTCGGCTGGTGACAAAATGTTCCAAACACACCCCATGCACAACTCCACCGGGGAAGGTGCCAGAAAGGAGTTCTGTTGGTAGTTTTTACACTACCCCGGTAGGCAGCTGAAAGGCACCACAAAACTTGTTCTACCTGCTTTCTCGGCTGAGATGGGGAATCGCTGAATTTTGGACTCGGCTGGTGACAAAATGTTCCAAACACACCCCATGCACACCTCCACCGGGGAAGGTGCCAGAAACGAGTTCTGTTGGTAGTTTTTACACTACCCCGGTAGGCAGCTGAAAGGCACCACAAAACTTGTTCTACCTGCTTTCTGGGCTGAGATGGGGAATCGCTGAATTTTGGACTCGGCTGCTGACAAAATGTTCCAAACACACCCCATGCACAACTCCACCGGGGAAGGTGCCAGAAACGAGTTCTGTTGGTAGTTTTTACACTACCCCGGTAGGCAGCTGAAAGGCACCACAAAACTTGTTCTACCTGCTTTCTGGGCTGAGATGGGGAATCGCTGAATTTTGGACTCGGCTGCTGACAAAATGTTCCAAACACACCCCATGCACAACTCCACCGGGGAAGGTGCCAGAAACGAGTTCTGTTGGTAGTTTTTACACTACCCCGGTAGGCAGCTGAAAGGCACCACAAAACTTGTTCTACCTGCTTTCTGGGCTGAGATGGGGAATCGCTGAATTTTGGACTCGGCTGGTGACAAAATGTTCCAAACACACCCCATGCACACCTCCACCGGGGAAGGTGCCAGAAACGAGTTCTGTTGGTAGTTTTTACACTACCCCGGTAGGCAGCTGAAAGGCACCACAAAACTTGTTCTACCTGCTTTCTGGGCTGAGATGGGGAATCGCTGAATTTTGGACTCGGCTGGTGACAAAATGTTCCAAACACACCCCATGCACAACTCCACCGGGGAAGGTGCCAGAAACGAGTTCTGTTGGTAGTTTTTACACTACCCCGGTAGGCAGCTGAAAGGCACCACAAAACTTGTTCTACCTGCTTTCTGGGCTGAGATGGGGAATCGCTGAATTTTGGACTCGGCTGGTGACAAAATGTTCCAAACACACCCCATGCACAACTCCACCGGGGAAGGTGCCAGAAACGAGTTCTGTTGGTAGTTTTTACACTACCCCGGTAGGCAGCTGAAAGGCACCACAAAACTTGTTCTACCTGCTTTCTGGGCTGAGATGGGGAATCGCTGAATTTTGGACTCGGCTGGTGACAAAATGTTCCAAACACACCCCATGCACAACTCCACCGGGGAAGGTGCCAGAAACGAGTTCTGTTGGTAGTTTTTACACTACCCCGGTAGGCAAGAGAAAGGCACCACAAAACTTGTTCTACCTGCTTTCTGGGCTGAGATGGGGAATCGCTGAATTTTGGACTTGGCTGGTGACAAAATGTTCCAAACACACCCCATGCACAACTCCACCGGGGAAGGTGCCAGAAACGAGTTCTGTTGGTAGTTTTTACACTACCCCGGTAGGCAGCTGAAAGGCACCACAAAAGTTTTTCTACCTGCTTTCTCGGCTGAGATGGGGAATCGCTGAATTTTGGACTCGGCTGGTGACAAAATGTTCCAAACACACCCCATGCACAACTCCACCGGGGAAGGTGCCAGAAACGAGTTCTGTTGGTAGTTTTTACACTACCCCGGTAGGCAGCTGAAAGGCACCACAAAACTTGTTCTACCTGCTTTCTGGGCTGAGATGGGGAATCACTGAATTTTGGACTCGGCTGGTGACAAAATGTTCCAAACACACCCCATGCACAACTCCACCGGGGAAGGTGCCAGAATCGAGTTCCGTTGGTAGTTTTTACACTACCCCGGTAGGCAAGAGAAAGGCACCACAAAACTTGTTCTACCTGCTTTCTGGGCTGAGATGGGGAACGGCTGAATTTTGGACTCGGCTGGTAACAAAATGTTCCAAACACACCCCATGCACAACTCCACCGGGGAAGGTGCCAGAAACGAGTTCTGTTGGTAGTTTTTACACTACCCCGGTAGGCAGCTGAAAGGCACCACAAAACTTGTTCTACCTGCTTTCTGGGCTGAGATGGGGAATCGCTGAATTTTGGACTTGGCTGGTGACAAAATGTTCCAAACACACCCCATGCACAACTCCACCGGGGAAGGTGCCAGAAACGAGTTCTGTTGGTAGTTTTTACACTACCCCGGTAGGCAGCTGAAAGGCACCACAAAACTTGTTCTACCTGCTTTCTGGGCTGAGATGGGGAATCGCTGAATTTTGGACTCGGCTGGTGACAAAATGTTCCAAACACACCCCATGCACACCTCCACCGGGGAAGGTGCCAGAAACGAGTTCTGTTGGTAGTTTTTACACTACCCCGGTAGGCAGCTGAAAGGCACCACAAAACTTGTTCTACCTGCTTTCTGGGCTGAGATGGGGAATCGCTGAATTTTGGACTCGGCTGGTGACAAAATGTTCCAAACACACCCCATGCACAACTCCACCGGGGAAGGTGCCAGAAACGAGTTCTGTTGGTAGTTTTTACACTACCCCGGTAGGCAGCTGAAAGGCACCACAAAACTTGTTCTACCTGCTTTCTGGGCTGAGATGGGGAATCGCTGAATTTTGGACTCGGCTGGTGACAAAATGTTCCAAACACACCCCATGCACAACTCCACCGGGGAAGGTGCCAGAAACGAGTTCTGTTGGTAGTTTTTACACTACCCCGGTAGGCAGCTGAAAGGCACCACAAAAGTTTTTCTACCTGCTTTCTCGGCTGAGATGGGGAATCGCTGAATTTTGGACTCGGCTGGTGACAAAATGTTCCAAACACACCCCATGCACAACTCCACCGGGGAAGGTGCCAGAAACGAGTTCTGTTGGTAGTTTTTACACTACCCCGGTAGGCAGCTGAAAGGCACCACAAAACTTGTTCTACCTGCTTTCTGGGCTGAGATGGGGAATCACTGAATTTTGGACTCGGCTGGTGACAAAATGTTCCAAACACACCCCATGCACAACTCCACCGGGGAAGGTGCCAGAATCGAGTTCCGTTGGTAGTTTTTACACTACCCCAGTAGGCAAGAGAAAGGCACCACAAAACTTGTTCTACCTGCTTTCTGGGCTGAGATGGGGAACGGCTGAATTTTGGACTCGGCTGGTAACAAAATGTTCCAAACACACCCCATGCACAACTCCACCGGGAAAGGTGCCAGAAACGAGTTCTGTTGGTAGTTTTTACACTACCCCGGTAGGCAGCTGAAAGGCACCACAAAACTTGTTCTACCTGCTTTCTGGGCTGAGATGGGGAATCGCTGAATTTTGGACTTGGCTGGTGACAAAATGTTCCAAACACACCCCATGCACAACTCCACCGGGGAAGGTGCCAGAAACGAGTTCTGTTGGTAGTTTTTACACTACCCCGGTAGGCAGCTGAAAGGCACCACAAAACTTGTTCTACCTGCTTTCTGGGCTGAGATGGGGAATCGCTGAATTTTGGACTCGGCTGGTGACAAAATGTTCCAAACACACCCCATGCACACCTCCACCGGGGAAGGTGCCAGAAACGAGTTCTGTTGGTAGTTTTTACACTACCCCGGTAGGCAGCTGAAAGGCACCACAAAACTTGTTCTACCTGCTTTCTGGGCTGAGATGGGGAATCGCTGAATTTTGGACTCGGCTGGTGACAAAATGTTCCAAACACACCCCATGCACAACTCCACCGGGGAAGGTGCCAGAAACGAGTTCTGTTGGTAGTTTTTACACTACCCCGGTAGGCAGCTGAAAGGCACCACAAAACTTGTTCTACCTGCTTTCTGGGCTGAGATGGGGAATCGCTGAATTTTGGACTTGGCTGGTGACAAAATGTTCCAAACACACCCCATGCACAACTCCACCGGGGAAGGTGCCAGAAACGAGTTCTGTTGGTAGTTTTTACACTACCCCGGTAGGCAGCTGAAAGGCACCACAAAACTTGTTCTACCTGCTTTCTGGGCTGAGATGGGGAATCGCTGAATTTTGGACTCGGCTGGTGACAAAATGTTCCAAACACACCCCATGCACACCTCCACCGGGGAAGGTGCCAGAAACGAGTTCTGTTGGTAGTTTTTACACTACCCCGGTAGGCAGCTGAAAGGCACCACAAAACTTGTTCTACCTGCTTTCTGGGCTGAGATGGGGAATCGCTGAATTTTGGACTCGGCTGGTGACAAAATGTTCCAAACACACCCCATGCACAACTCCACCGGGGAAGGTGCCAGAAACGAGTTCTGTTGGTAGTTTTTACACTACCCCCGGTAGGCAGCTGAAAGGCACCACAAAACTTGTTCTACCTGCTTTCTGGGCTGAGATGGGGAATCGCTGAATTTTGGACTCGGCTGGTGACAAAATGTTCCAAACACACCCCATGCACAACTCCACCGGGAAGGTGCCAGAAACGAGTTCTGTTGGTAGTTTTTACACTACCCCGGTAGGCAGCTGAAAGGCACCACAAAAGTTTTTCTACCTGCTTTCTCGGCTGAGATGGGGAATCGCTGAATTTTGGACTCGGCTGGTGACAAAATGTTTCCAAACACACCCCATGCACAACTCCACCGGGGAAGGTGCCAGAAACGAGTTCTGTTGGTAGTTTTTACACTACCCCGGTAGGCAGCTGAAAGGCACCACAAAACTTGTTCTACCTGCTTTCTGGGCTGAGATGGGGAATCACTGAATTTTGGACTCGGCTGGTGACAAAATGTTCCAAACACACCCCATGCACAACTCCACCGGGGAAGGTGCCAGAATCGAGTTCCGTTGGTAGTTTTTACACTACCCCAGTAGGCAAGAGAAAGGCACCACAAAACTTGTTCTACCTGCTTTCTGGGCTGAGATGGGGAACGGCTGAATTTTGGACTCGGCTGGTAACAAAATGTTCCAAACACACCCCATGCACAACTCCACCGGGAAAGGTGCCAGAAACGAGTTCTGTTGGTAGTTTTTACACTACCCCGGTAGGCAGCTGAAAGGCACCACAAAACTTGTTCTACCTGCTTTCTGGGCTGAGATGGGGAATCGCTGAATTTTGGACTTGGCTGGTGACAAAATGTTCCAAACACACCCCATGCACAACTCCACCGGGGAAGGTGCCAGAAACGAGTTCTGTTGGTAGTTTTTTACACTACCCCGGTAGGCAGCTGAAAGGCACCACAAAACTTGTTCTACCTGCTTTCTGGGCTGAGATGGGGAATCGCTGAATTTTGGACTCGGCTGGTGACAAAATGTTCCAAACACACCCCATGCACACCTCCACCGGGGAAGGTGCCAGAAACGAGTTCTGTTGGTAGTTTTTACACTACCCCGGTAGGCAGCTGAAAAGGCACCCACAAAACTTGTTCTACCTGCTTTCTGGGCTGAGATGGGGAATCGCTGAATTTTGGACTCGGCTGGTGACAAAATGTTCCAAACACACCCCATGCACAACTCCACCGGGGAAGGTGCCAGAAACGAGTTCTGTTGGTAGTTTTTACACTACCCCCGGTAGGCAGCTGAAAGGCACCACAAAACTTGTTCTACCTGCTTTCTGGGCTGAGATGGGGAATCGCTGAATTTTGGACTCGGCTGGTGACAAAAATGTTCCAAACACACCCCATGCACAACTCCACCGGGGAAGGTGCCAGAAACGAGTTCTGTTGGTAGTTTTTACACTACCCCGGTAGGCAAGAGAAAGGCACCACAAAACTTGTTCTACCTGCTTTCTGGGCTGAGATGGAGAATCGCTGAATTTTGGACTCGGCTGGTGACAAAATGTTCCAAACACACCCCATGCACACCTCCACCGGGGAAGGTGCCAGAAACAAGTTCTGTTGGTAGTTTTTACACTACCCCGGTAGGCAGCTGAAAGGCACCACAAAACTTGTTCTACCTGCTTTCTGGGCTGAGATGGGGAATCGCTGAATTTTGGACTCGGCTGGTGACAAAATGTTCCAAACACACCCCATGCACAACTCCACCGGGGAAGGTGCCAGAAACGAGTTCTGTTGGTAGTTTTTACACTACCCCCGGTAGGCAGCTGAAAGGCACCACAAAACTTGTTCTACCTGCTTTCTGGGCTGAGATGGGGAATCGCTGAATTTTGGACTCGGCTGGTGACAAAATGTTCCAAACACACCCCATGCACAACTCCACCGGGGAAGGTGCCAGAAACGAGTTCTGTTGGTAGTTTTTACAGTACCCCGGTAGGCAGCTGAAAGGCACCACAAAACTTGTTCTACCTGCTTTCTGGGCTGAGATGGGGAATCGCTGAATTTTCGACTCGGCTGGTGACAAAATGTTCCAAACACACCCCATGCACAACTCCACCGGGGAAGGTGCCAGAAAGGAGTTCTGTTGGTAGTTTTTACACTACCCCGGTAGGCAGCTGAAAGGCACCATAAAACGGTTCTACCTGCTTTCTGGGCTGAGATGGGGAATCGCTGAATTTTGGACTCGGCTGGTGACAAAATGTTCCAAACACACCCCATGCACAACTCCACCGGGGAAGGTGCCAGAAACGAGTTCTGTTGGTAGTTTTTACACTACCCCGGTAGGCAGCTGAAAGGCACCACAAAACTTGTTCTACCTGCTTTCTGGGCTGAGATGGGGAATCGCTGAATTTTGGACTCGGCTGGTGACAAAATGTTCCAAACACCCCATGCACAACTCCACCGGGGAAGGTGCCAGAAACGAGTTCTGTTGGTAGTTTTTACACTACCCTGGTAGGCAGCTGAAAGGCACCACAAAACTTGTTCTACCTGCTTTCTGGGCTGAGATGGGGAATCGCTGAATTTTGGACTCGGCTGGTGACAAAATGTTCCAAACACACCCCATGCACAACTCCACCGGGGAAGGTGCCAGAAAGGAGTTCTGTTGGTAGTTTTTACACTACCCCGGTAGGCAGCTGAAAGGCACCATAAAACCGGTTCTACCTGCTTTCTGGTCTGAGATGGGGAATCGCTGAATTTTGGACTCGGCTGGTGACAAAATGTTCCAAACACACCCCATGCACACCTCCACTGGGGAAGGTGCCAGAAACGAGTTCTGTTGGTAGTTTTTTACACTACCCCGGTAGGCAGCTGAAAGGCACCACAAAACTTGTTCTACCTGCTTTCTGGGCTGAGATGGGGAATCGCTGAATTTTCGACTCGGCTGGTGACAAAATGTTCCAAACACACCCCATGCACAACTCCACCGGGGAAGGTGCCAGAAACGAGTTCTGTTGGTAGTTTTTACACTACCCCGGTAGGCAGCTGAAAGGCACCACAAAACTTGTTCTACCTGCTTTCTGGGCTGAGATGGGGAATAGCTGAATTTTGGACTCGGCTGGTGACAAAATGTTCCAAACACACCCCATGCACAACTCCACCGGGGAAGGTGCCAGAAACGAGTTCTGTTGGTAGTTTTTACACTACCCCGGTAGGCAGCTGAAAGGCACCACAAAACTTGTTCTACCTGCTTTCTGGGCTGAGATGGGGAATCGCTGAATTTTGGACTCGGCTGGTGACAAAATGTTCCAAACACACCCCATGCACAACTCCACCGGGGAAGGTGCCAGAAACGAGTTCTGTTGGTAGTTTTTACACTACCCCGGTAGGCAGCTGAAAGGCACCACAAAACTTGTTCTACCTGCTTTCTGGGCTGAGATGGGGAATCGCTGAATTTTGGACTCGGCTGGTGACAAAATGTTCCAAACACACCCCATGCACAACTCCACCGGGGAAGGTGCCAGAAACGAGTTCTGTTGGTAGTTTTTACACTACCCCGGTAGGCAGCTGAAAGGCACCACAAAACTTGTTCTACCTGCTTTCTGGGCTGAGATGGGGAATCGCTGAATTTTGGACTCGGCTGGTGACAAAATGTTCCAAACACACCCCATGCACAACTCCACCGGGGAAGGTGCCAGAAACGAGTTCTGTTGGTAGTTTTTACACTACCCCGGTAGGCAGCTGAAAGGCACCACAAAAACTTGTTCTACCTGCTTTCTGGGCTGAGATGGGGAATCGCTGAATTTTGGACTCGGCTGGTGACAAAATGTTCCAAACACACCCCATGCACAACTCCACCGGGGAAGGTGCCAGAAACGAGTTCTGTTGGTAGTTTTTACACTACCCCGGTAGGCAGCTGAAAGGCACCACAAAACTTGTTCTACCTGCTTTCTGGGCTGAGATGGGGAATCGCTGAATTTTGGACTCGGCTGGTGACAAAATGTTCCAAACACACCCCATGCACAACTCCACCGGGGAAGGTGCCAGAAACGAGTTCTGTTGGTAGTTTTTACACTACCCCGGTAGGCAGCTGAAAGGCACCACAAAACTTGTTCTACCTGCTTTCTGGGCTGAGATGGGGAATCGCTGAATTTTGGACTCGGCTGGTGACAAAATGTTCCAAACACACCCCATGCACAACTCCACCGGGGAAGGTGCCAGAAACGAGTTCTGTTGGTAGTTTTTACACTACCCCGGTAGGCAGCTGAAAGGCACCACAAAACTTGTTCTACCTGCTTTCTGGGCTGAGATGGGGAATAGCTGAATTTTGGACTCGGCTGGTGACAAAATGTTCCAAACACACCCCATGCACAACTCCACCGGGGAAGGTGCCAGAAACGAGTTCTGTTGGTAGTTTTTACACTACCCCGGTAGGCAGCTGAAAGGCACCACAAAACTTGTTCTACCTGCTTTCTGGGCTGAGATGGGGAATCACTGAATTTTGGACTCGGCTGGTGACAAAATGTTCCAAACACACCCCATGCACAACTCCACCGGGGAAGGTGCCAGAAACGAGTTCTGTTGGTAGTTTTTTACACTACCCCGGTAGGCAAGAGAAAGGCACCACAAAACTTGTTCTACCTGCTTTCTGGGCTGAGATGGGGAATCGCTGAATTTTGGACTTGGCTGGTGACAAAATGTTCCAAACACACCCCATGCACAACTCCACCGGGGAAGGTGCCAGAAAGGAGTTCTGTTGGTAGTTTTTACACTACCCCGGTAGGCAGCTGAAAGGCACCACAAAACTTGTTCTACCTGCTTTCTGGTCTGAGATGGGGAATCGCTGAATTTTGGACTCGGCTGGTGACAAAATGTTCCAAACACACCCCATGCACAACTCCACCGGGGAAGGTGCCAGAAACGAGTTCTGTTGGTAGTTTTTACAACTACCCCGGTAGGCAGCTGAAAGGCACCACAAAACTTGTTCTACCTGCTTTCTGGGCTGAGATGGGGAATCACTGAATTTTGGACTCGGCTGGTGACAAAATGTTCCAAACACACCCCATGCACAACTCCACCGGGGAAGGTGCCAGAATCGAGTTCCGTTGGTAGTTTTTACACTACCCCGGTAGGCAAGAGAAAGGCACCACAAAACTTGTTCTACCTGCTTTCTGGGCTGAGATGGGGAACGGCTGAATTTTGGACTCGGCTGGTAACAAAATGTTCCAAACACACCCCATGCACAACTCCACCGGGGAAGGTGCCAGAAACGAGTTCTGTTGGTAGTTTTTACACTACCCCGGTAGGCAGCTGAAAGGCACCACAAAACTTGTTCTACCTGCTTTCTGGGCTGAGATGGGGAATCGCTGAATTTTGGACTTGGCTGGTGACAAAATGTTCCAAACACACCCCATGCACAACTCCACCGGGGAAGGTGCCAGAAACGAGTTCTGTTGGTAGTTTTTACACTACCCCGGTAGGCAGCTGAAAGGCACCACAAAACTTGTTCTACCTGCTTTCTGGGCTGAGATGGGGAATAGCTGAATTTTGGACTCGGCTGGTGACAAAATGTTCCAAACACACCCCATGCACAACTCCACCGGGGAAGGTGCCAGAAACGAGTTCTGTTGGTAGTTTTTACACTACCCCGGTAGGCAGCTGAAAGGCACCACAAAACTTGTTCTACCTGCTTTCTGGGCTGAGATGGGGAATCGCTGAATTTTGGACTCGGCTGGTGACAAAATGTTCCAAACACACCCCATGCACAACTCCACCGGGGAAGGTGCCAGAAAGGAGTTCTGTTGGTAGTTTTTACACTACCCCAGTAGGCAGCTGAAAGGCACCACAAAACTTGTTCTACCTGCTTTCTGGGCTGAGATGGGGAATCGCTGAATTTTGGACTCGGCTGGTGACAAAATGTTCCAAACACACCCCATGCACAACTCCACCGGGGAAGGTGCCAGAAACGAGTTCTGTTGGTAGTTTTTACACTACCCCGGTAGGCAAGAGAAAGGCACCACAAAACTTGTTCTACCTGCTTTCTGGGCTGAGATGGAGAATCGCTGAATTTTGGACTCGGCTGGTGACAAAATGTTCCAAACACACCCCATGCACACCTCCACCGGGGAAGGTGCCAGAAACAAGTTCTGTTGGTAGTTTTTACACTACCCCGGTAGGCAGCTGAAAGGCACCACAAAACTTGTTCTACCTGCTTTCTGGGCTGAGATGGGGAATCGCTGAATTTTCGACTCGGCTGGTGACAAAATGTTCCAAACACACCCCATGCACAACTCCACCGGGGAAGGTGCCAGAAACGAGTTCTGTTGGTAGTTTTTACACTACCCCGGTAGGCAGCTGAAAGGCACCACAAAACTTGTTCTACCTGCTTTCTGGGCTGAGATGGGGAATCGCTGAATTTTGGACTCGGCTGGTGACAAAATGTTCCAAACACACCCCATGCACAACTCCACCGGGGAAGGTGCCAGAAACGAGTTCTGTTGGTAGTTTTTACAGTACCCCGGTAGGCAGCTGAAAGGCACCACAAAACTTGTTCTACCTGCTTTCTGGGCTGAGATGGGGAATCGCTGAATTTTGGACTCGGCTGGTGACAAAATGTTCCAAACACACCCCATGCACAACTCCACCGGGGAAGGTGCCAGAAACGAGTTCTGTTGGTAGTTTTTACACTACCCCGGTAGGCAGCTGAAAGGCACCATAAAACCGGTTCTACCTGCTTTCTGGGCTGAGATGGGGAATCGCTGAATTTTGGACTCGGCTGCTGACAAAATGTTCCAAACACACCCCATGCACAACTCCACCGGGGAAGGTGCCAGAAACGAGTTCTGTTGGTAGTTTTTACACTACCCCGGTAGGCAGCTGAAAGGCACCACAAAACTTGTTCTACCTGCTTTCTGGGCTGAGATGGGGAATCGCTGAATTTTGGACTCGGCTGCTGACAAAATGTTCCAAACACACCCCATGCACAACTCCACCGGGGAAGGTGCCAGAAACGAGTTCTGTTGGTAGTTTTTTACACTACCCCGGTAGGCAGCTGAAAGGCACCACAAAACTTGTTCTACCTGCTTTCTGGGCTGAGATGGGGAATCGCTGAATTTTGGACTCGGCTGGTGACAAAATGTTCCAAACACACCCCATGCACAACTCCACCGGGGAAGGTGCCAGAAAGGAGTTCTGTTGGTAGTTTTTACACTACCCCGGTAGGCAGCTGAAAGGCACCATAAAACCGGTTCTACCTGCTTTCTGGTCTGAGATGGGGAATCGCTGAATTTTGGACTCGGCTGGTGACAAAATGTTCCAAACACACCCCATGCACACCTCCACTGGGGAAGGTGCCAGAAACGAGTTCTGTTGGTAGTTTTTACACTACCCCGGTAGGCAGCTGAAAGGCACCACAAAACTTGTTCTACCTGCTTTCTGGGCTGAGATGGGGAATCGCTGAATTTTCGACTCGGCTGGTGACAAAATGTTCCAAACACACCCCATGCACAACTCCACCGGGGAAGGTGCCAGAAACGAGTTCTGTTGGTAGTATTTACACTACCCCGGTAGGCAGCTGAAAGGCACCACAAAACTTGTTCTACCTGCTTTCTGGGCTGAGATGGGGAATAGCTGAATTTTGGACTCGGCTGGTGACAAAATGTTCCAAACACACCCCATGCACAACTCCACCGGGGAAGGTGCCAGAAACGAGTTCTGTTGGTAGTTTTTACACTACCCCCGGTAGGCAGCTGAAAGGCACCACAAAACTTGTTCTACCTGCTTTCTGGGCTGAGATGGGGAATCGCTGAATTTTGGACTCGGCTGGTGACAAAATGTTCCAAACACACCCCATGCACAACTCCACCGGGGAAGGTGCCAGAAACGAGTTCTGTTGGTAGTTTTTACACTACCCCGGTAGGCAGCTGAAAGGCACCACAAAACTTGTTCTACCTGCTTTCTGGGCTGAGATGGGGAATCGCTGAATTTTGGACTCGGCTGGTGACAAAATGTTCCAAACACACCCCATGCACAACTCCACCGGGGAAGGTGCCAGAAAGGAGTTCTGTTGGTAGTTTTTACACTACCCCCGGTAGGCAGCTGAAAGGCACCATAAAACCGGTTCTACCTGCTTTCTGGGCTGAGATGGGGAATCGCTGAATTTTGGACTCGGCTGGTGACAAAATGTTCCAAACACACCCCATGCACAACTCCACCGGGGAAGGTGCCAGAAACGAGTTCTGTTGGTAGTTTTTACACTACCCCGGTAGGCACCTGAAAGGCACCACAAAACTTGTTCTACCTGCTTTCTGGGCTGAGATGGGGAATCGCTGAATTTTGGACTCGGCTGGTGACAAAATGTTCCAAACACACCCCATGCACAACTCCACCGGGGAAGGTGCCAGAAACGAGTTCTGTTGGTAGTTTTTACACTACCCCGGTAGGCAGCTGAAAGGCACCACAAAACTTGTTCTACCTGCTTTCTGGGCTGAGATGGGGAATCGCTGAATTTTGGACTCGGCTGGTGACAAAATGTTCCAAACACACCCCATGCACAACTCCACCGGGGAAGGTGCCAGAAAGGAGTTCTGTTGGTAGTTTTTACACTACCCCGGTAGGCAGCTGAAAGGCACCACAAAACTTGTTCTACCTGCTTTCTGGGCTGAGATGGGGAACAGCTGAGTTTTTGGACTCGGCTGGTGACAAAATGTTCCAAACACACCCCATGCACAACTCCACCGGGGAAGGTGCCAGAAACGAGTTCTGTTGGTAGTTTTTACAGTACCCCGGTAGGCAAGAGAAAGGCACCACAAAACTTGTTCTACCTGCTTTCTGGGCTGAGATGGGGAATCGCTGAATTTTCGACTCGGCTGGTGACAAAATGTTCCAAACACACCCCATGCACAACTCCACCGGGGAAGGTGCCAGA
>NW_026599445.1:0-37157 GCF_023634085.1 Falco cherrug
GCGCACAGCGCGCGCCGCCAACACAACAGCTACTCGTGAGCACCCCAAAACCCCGCACCCAAAAACCCTGCGCTCCCAAAAATCCCTGCGCCCCGAAACCCCGCACCCCAAAAACTCTACACCCCCAAAATCCCTGCGCCCTGAAACCCTGCACCCCAAAAATCCTGCACCTCCCAAAACCCCCGTGCCCTAAAAACCCCTGCACCCCCAAAACCCCTGCACCCCGAAACACAGAGCCCCCCAAACCCCTGCACCCCAAAAACCTCTGCGCCCTGAAACCCCTGCACCCCGAAACACAGAGCTTCCCAAACCCCTGCACCCCAAAAACCCCTGCGCCCCGAAACCCCACACGTCAACCCCCCCTGCACCACAAAACCCACAGCCCCTGAAACCCCTGCACCCCAAAAACCGTGCGCCCCAAAACCGTGGGCCCCAAAAATCCCTGCACCTCAAAATTCCTGTGCCCCCAAAAAACCCTGCACCCCAAAACCCTGCACTACAAAAAAACCCTACGCTGTGCCCCAAAACCCTGCGCCCCGAAACCATGTGCCCCCAAACCCCTGCACTCCAACCCCCCATGTCTCGAAAGCCACTGCGCCCCAAAAACCCTGCACCCCTAAAACCTTGCGCCCCAAAACCCTACGCCCCAAAACCCCCGTGCCCTGAAACCCACAGCCCCTGAAACCCGTGCACCCTGAAACCGTGTGCCCCAAAAATCCCTGCGCCCTGAAACCCTGCGCCCCAAAACCCACAGCCTATGAAACCCCTGCGCCCCAAAAATTCCTGCACCCTGAAACTCCTGTGCCCAAAACCCCCTGCATCCCGAAACCTCTGTGCCCCAAAACCCCTGCACCCTGAAACTTCTGCACCCCAAAACCCCCTGCACCCCCAAAACCCCTGCGCCCCACTGTGCCCCAAAACCCTTGCACCCCAAAATCCAGAGCCCCCAAAACCCCTGCACTCCCAGAAACCCCTGGACCCCCAAAAACCTCCGTGCCCTTAAACCCCTGCGCCCCAAAAACCCTGCGCCCCGAATCCTGCACCCCAAAACCTGTGTGCCCTGAAACCCCTGTGCCCCAAAACCCCTGCATTCCGAAACCCCTGCACCCCAAAAGCCAGAGCCCGCCAAAGCCTGCAGCCCCCAAATCCCTGTGCCCCAAAAATCCCTGTGCCCCAAAACCCCTGCACCCAAAACAGGCATCACTCCAAACCCCCTGCGCCCCGAAACCCCCTGCGCCTCGAACCCCCCTGTGCCCCGGAACCCCCTGCGCCCCAAAACCCCTGCACCCTAAAACCCCTGCATCCCGAAACCTGCAGCCCCCCCAAAACCCCTGCACCCCAAAACAGGCATCCCTCCAAACCCCTGCGCCCTGAAACCCTGCACCCCAAAACCCTGTGCCCCAAAAACCCCACACCCCAAAACCCTGCACCCTGAACCCCTGCGCCCAGAAAATCCTGTGCCCCAAAATCCCTGTGCCCCAAAACTTGTGCACCCCAAAACTCTTGCATCCCAAAATTCCTGCACCCCAAAACACACACCTCGAAACCCCTGCGCTCCAAAACCCACAGCCCCCAAAAAACAGCCCCCCAAAACCCCTGTGCCCCCAAGCACCTGCACCCCAAAAACCCCTGTGCCCCAAACCCCACAGGCGCCCAAAATCCCGGACCCCAAAATCCTTATGCCTCAAAACCTGCAGCCCCCCAAAACCCCTTTGCCTGAGAACCCCTGTGCCCCAATACCCGCAGCCCCCAAAACCCACATCCCCCAAAACCCCTGCACCCCAAATCCTGCACCCCCAAACCCACATCCCTCAAAAACCTGCAGCCCCCCCCAAACCGGCAGCCCCCCAAAATCCTGCACCCCAAAACCAACCCAGCCCCCCCCAACCTGCCCCCCCCCCCCCCCGCACTGACACCCCCCCCCCCCATTTTGCCCCACAGGTCGCTGGAATCGCGGGGGTAGAGCCCCCCCTGGACCCCCCCGGACCCCCCAGCCCTCCCCGGGACCCCTCCTCTGTATATTTGGATTATTTATGGGGCGTAGCCCCCCCTGTACAGTATTTATTGGCTCCTATTTAAAGCTTGGCGTGACCAACGCGTGTGTCATGCGTGTGTCATGCGTGTGTCACGTGACACCCCCCACACGCCCCCCCCCCCAGCTCCATGACTGGGGGTAGGGGCCTGGTGCTGGGGTCCCCTTTTGGGGGGGGGAGGGATGTGGGGCCATAACTATGCTGACGTGTGTGGGATGCAGGATGGGAACACACGTGTTGGTGGGGGGCATGTGCGTAAGCGGGGGTGGGGGGGGGGGGGGGGGGAGGCGGGGCTGTCACCATGGTGATGCAGGGTGTGGCTGTCGTGGGCTGGACAGTCCCATGGCAACGGGTGAAGGACACGGTCCATCTCCATGGCAACACACATGGGGTGTTCATCTCCATGGCAACGTGCGTGGATGGGGCGGTCCATCCACATGGCGACGTGGGCAGAGCGTCTCACGGCAACATGTGTAGATGGGGTGGTCCATCCCCATAGTGACGGGGGGGTTGTCTCCATGGCAACATGAGTGGATGGGGTGGTCCATCCCATAGCGACGGGCGTATCCATGGCAACAAGCGTGGATGGGGTGGTCCATCCCCATGGCGACGGGGGCTGGTGGTGTTCATATGCATGGCAACACGCATGATGGGGTGGTCCATCACCATGGCAACACGCGTGCGCGGCCGCCCCCGCCCCCCCCGATGACATCACCCCAACGCCGGCCCCGCCCCCCGCCGCCTCCCATTGGCCGCTCGCGCGGCCGCTTCCCCCCACCTCGCTCCCCCCCTCCCACCCTGCGCGGGGGCGGGGCCTGGGCGCCGCCGGACCTCAGGGCGCGCTCTCATTGGTCGGTTCCCCCGTCTGTCAGCGCCGTTCTTAAAGGGCCCGCGCAACGTTTGCGGGGTCGGGCGGGGGGGGGGTTCGGTGCCGGGGGGGGGGGGGCGCGGGCGGCGGCCGCGGGGCTCGGGCGGGCCCGGGGCGCCACGGGGGCCTGAACGGGTGCGGGGGCGGCGGGCAGCGACCCCCCGGGGCCCCCTCCCCGCAGGGCCGCCTCCCTCAGCCGGAGCTGCCGCAGCGCTGCTCGCAGCCCAGGTAGGAGCCGGGCCTGAGCCCCACCGGACCCCCCCCGACCCCCCCCATCCCAGCCCCCCCCCCCGCAACCCCGGACCCCCACCCCCCTTGCACCCCCCCCATCCCACCCCGCTTGCACCCACTAGCCCCCCCATCCCACCTCCACTGCACTTCCAGGCCCTCCATCCCACCCCCGCACTTCCTCCCCATCCCACCCCCACTGCATCCTCCAGTGCACCCCCACTGCACCCCCCCCACTGCACCCCCCTTTGACCCCCCAGGCCCTATTGCACCCCCACTGCATCCCCCAGGCCTCTCTGCCCCCTCCATTGCACCCCCCTACTACCCCATCATTGCATCCCCCATTGCACCCCTCCCCCATTCCACCCCCCAGGCCCCATTGCACCCCCACTGCCCCCTCCCATTGACCCCCCAGGCCCTATTGCACCCCCCTATTGCATCCCCCAGGCCCCTCTGCCCCCCATTGCACCCCCCAACTACCCCGTCATTGCACCCCCCATTGCACCCCTCCCCCATTCCACAACCCCTAGGCCCTATTGCACCCCCACTGCACCCCCCCCTTGCAATTCCCAGGCGCCATTGCTCCCCTATCGCATCAGGCACACCCCCCCCTTCTATCCCCCAACTGCATTCCCACTGCACCCCCCATTGCATCCCTCAGGCCCCATTGCACCCCCACCCAACCCCCACTGCACCCCGTTATTGGCAACTCCCGCACCCAGGCCCCATTGCACCCCCATCCCACTCCCACTGCACCCCCTCCACTGGCAATTCCCAGGCCCCAGTGCACCCCCTGTTGCACCCCCCTTCCCCTCTCTGCACCCCCCCACTGCACCCCATGTTGCCCCCCCCCATTGCACCCCCCAGGCCCTCTGCCCCCCAGCTGCACCCACATGCTACCCTGTCATTGCACCCCGCATTGCACCCCCAGGCCCCTCTGCCCCCCCCATTGCACCCCCCATTGAACCTCCGCCTGGCAACCCCCTTACCCCCTTTACCCCCCCCTTTGCTCCCCCAATCGCCCACCCCCCCTTTGCATCCTCCCCCTTGCACTCCCAGACCCTATTGCCCCCCCTTTGCAAACCCCCTCCTTGCACATCCCACTTTGCACCCCCAAGCCAGCTGCCACCCAATCCCCACCCTGGGGACCCCCCCCCCATTGCCCCCTCAGGCCTCACTGCCCTGCCACTGCTCCCCCTCACCCCCTCAGCCCCGCCAGGCCCCTGGGCCCGCACATGAGGGCCGTGTGTCGCACGTGGGTGGGCTCCCCCTCCCCCACTTCCTCCCCTGGGTGGGGGGCTTCCACATGGGTGGGGGGGCTGCAGGGGGGCAAGGGGGGTTCCCTGCTGCAGGCAGGGTGTGGGGCAGGGGGCTATAGGAGGTGTGGGTAGGGGGCTATAGGAGGTGCAGGCAGGGGCACGGGCAGGGGGATGTAGCAGGTGCAGGCAGGGTATGGGCAGGGGGCTATAGGAGGTGCAGGCAGGTGGATACAGGAGGTGCAGGCAGGAGGATACAGAAGGCGCAGGCAGGGGGGTACAGGAGGTGCAGGCAGGGGGGATACAGAAGGTGCAGGTAGGTTGCAGGCAGGGTGCAGGCAGGGGTTACAGGAGGTGCAGGCAGGGAGCAGGCAGGGCGCTGTGTGAGGTGCTGCCCCTGCCGTGTCGCAGGGCAGGGATGATGGATGTGGAAGATGGTGCCTGTCCCCTGGAGCATGCAGCATGTGGGCAGGGTGCAGGCAGCATGTGGGCAGGGTGTTACAGGAGGTGCAGGGGCTGGCAGGCAGGGCGCTGTGTAGGGTGCTGTGCAGGGTGCTGCCCGCTCCCCGCTGCAGGCAGGATGATGTGCGAGGTGCTGCCCTGTGCCCCGTTGCAGGTCAGGGCGCTGTGCGGGGTGCTGTGAAGGTGCTGGCTGTGTTCCCCTGCAGGCAGGGCACAGGCAGGATGATGTGCGAGGTGCTGCCCACCATTGAGGATGCCGGCAGGGTGCAGGCAGGGTGCTGTGGGTGCAGTGGGTGCAGGCAGGATGCAGGCAGGGTGCTGTGCGGTGCTGTGTCCGTGCAGGCAGGATGACGGTGAGGTGCTGCCCACCATCAGCGAGGATGCAAGGCGGGATGCTGTGGGCAGGGTGCAGGCAGGGTGCAGGCAGGGTGCTGTTGGTGCTGTGCCTCCGCAGGCAGGATGATGTGCGAGGTGCTGCCCACCATCAGCGAGGACACAGGCAGGGTGCTGTGGGTGGGATGCTGTGTAGGATGCTGTGGCAGGGTGCAGGCAGGGTGCAGTGGGTACAGGCAGGGTGCAGGCAGGGTGCAGTGGGTGCTGTGTGGGTGCTGTTGGTGCTGTCGGTGCTGTGCCCCCCGCAGGCAGGATGATGTGTGAGGTGCTGCCCGCCACCAGCGAGGATGCAGGCGGGATGCTGTGGGCAGGGTGCAGGCAGGGTGCAGGCAGGGTGCACTGGGTACAGGCAGGGTGCAAGCAGGGTGCAGTGGGTGCTGTGTGGGTGCTGTTGGTGCTGTCGGTGCTGTGCCCCCCACAGGCAGGATGGTGTGTGAGGTGCTGCCCACCATCAGTGAGGATGCAGGCGGGATGCTGTGGGCAGGGTGCAGGCAGGGTGCAGGCAGGGTGGAGGCAGGGTGCTGTCGGGTGCTGTGCCCCCGCAGGCAGGATGATGTGCGAGGTGCTGCCCACAGGACACAGGCAGGGTGCTGTGGGTGGGATGCTGTGGGCAGGGTGCAGGCAGGGTGCTGTTGGTGCTGTGCCCCCCGTAGGCAGGATGATGTGCGAGGTGCTGCCCACCATCAGCGAGGACGCCCCGCCGGGGCTCGGGCTGCCCCGAGGAGCCGGGGCTGGAGCAGCTGATGGTGCAGATGCTGCGGGAGCGGGAGCGGCTGCTGGAGACGCTGCGGGACAGCCAGGAGGGGGCTGGCGGACCGCCCAGCTGCGCCTGCGGGACCTGGCACACGAGAAGGACCTGTTGCAGCGCCAGCTGGCCAGCGCCCTGCCCCAGGTGGGCGGGGCCTATGGGGGCGGGGCCTGGGGGCGGGGCTGTGGGGGTGGGGCTGAGGGGGGGCTGCGGGGGTGGGGCTGCGGGTAGCCTGAGGCAGGGCTGGGAGTGGGGTAGGTGGAGTTAAGGGAAAGGGGCGGGGGCTGGGGCCTCATGGGGTGGGGGCTGGGGGGGCTGCGGGGGCGGGGCTGAGGGGGGCCTGAGATGGGGCTGGGAGTCGGGGGTGGGTGGAGTTAAGGGGAAGGGGTGGGGCTGGAGGGGGGTTTGGGGGCAGGGTGTGGTGGGGAAAGGGTGGGGCTGGGAGTTGGGGTGGGTGGAATTAAGGTGAAAGGGGAGGGGCTGGGGTGGGGCCTGAGGGAGGCGGGGCCTGGAGGGCTGCTAGGGGACGGGGGGCTGCAGGAGGGGCCTGAGACAGGGCTAGAAGTCAGGGTGGGTGGAGTTAAGGGGAAGGGGTGGGGTGGGGGCGGGGCATGAGGGAGAAGGGCCCGAGGAGGTGGGGCATGGGGGTGGGGCTAGGGGGCGGGGTGTGCTGGAGAAAGGGGGGCTGGGAGTTGGGGTGGGTGGAGTTAAGAGGAAGGGGTGGGGTTGGGGTGGGGCTTCAGGGGGCAGGGCTTCATGGGGTGGGGCAGGGCCTGTGGGGCTGGGGCTGAGGGGGTCTGAGGCGGAGCTGGGAGTTGGAGTGGGAGGAGTTAAGGGGAAGGGGCAGGGTGGGGGCAGGGCATGGGAGAGCAGGGCCTGAGGAGGTGGGGCATGGGGGTGGGGCTAGGGGGCGGGGTGTGGTGGAGAACGGGGGGGCTGGGAGTTGGGATGGGTGAAGGGGAAGGGGTCAGGCTGGGGGTGGGGGCTCATGGGGTGGGGCTGGGGCTGAGGGGGTGGGGCTGAGGGGGGCCTGAGGTGGGACTGGGAGTCGGGGTGGGTGGAGTTAAGGGGAAGGGGTGGGACCTGAGGGAGGCAGGGCCTGGGGAGCTGCTAGGGGGCGGGGCTGCAGGGGGGCCTGAGGCAGGGCTGGGAGTTGGGGTGGGTGGAGTTAAGGGGAAGGGGCGGGGCCTGAGGGGGGAGGGGCCTGATGGGGAGGGTCTGCAGGGGGGTGGGGCTGCTGGGGGGCCTGAGGGGGCCTAGGGGGTGAGGTGGGTGGAGTTAAGGGGAAGGGGTGGGGGGTGGGGCTTGAGGCAGAGCCTGAAGGGGGCTGGGGGTGAGGTAGGTGGGGTTAAGGGGAGGGGGTGTGGCCAACTACAGGGTGTGGCTGCCGAGAGGTGGGGCCTAAGGGGTGGGGGTGGGGGCCTAGGAATTGGGGTGGGTGGAAGTAAGTGGAGGGGGTGGGGCTGATTGAAGGGTGTGGCTGCTGGAGGAGGCGGGGCTAGAGGGAGGGCATGGCTAGTGGCCACCATGGGCTAGTCACTATGTGCCCCCATGCCCCCCGTGCCACCCGTGTCCCCCCATGTCCCCCTGTGACCCCTGTGTCCCTGTCCCCCCTGTGACCCCGTGACCCCCCCATGACCCCAGGAGTTCGCTGCGCTGACGAAGGAGCTGAACGTCTGCCGGGAGCAGCTGCTAGAGCGGGAGGAGGAGATTGCCGAGCTCAAGGCTGAGCGCAACAACACGCGGGTGAGGCCACCACGTCCCCATGTCCCCGTGTCCCCATGTCCCTGTGTGTCCCCCAGCTGCTGCTGGAGCACCTGGAGTGCCTGGTGTCCCCATGTCCCCGTGTGTCCTCCAGCTGCTGCTGGAGCACCTGGAGTGCCTGGTGTCACTACGTCCCCATGTCCCCATGTCCCCATGTGTCCTCCAGCTGCTGCTGGAGCACCTGGAGTGCCTGGTGTCACTATGTCCCCATGTCCCCATGTGTCCCCCAGCTGCTGCTGGAGCACCTGGAGTGCCTGGTATCCCCATGTCCCCATGTCCTCCCCCAGCTGCTGCTGGAGCACCTGGAGTGCCTGGTGTCCCGCCACGAGCGGTCCCTGAGGATGACAGTGGTCAAGCGCCAGGCGCAGTCCCCCGCAGGGGTCTCCTCTGAGGTCGAGGTCCTCAAAGCCCTCAAGTCCCTCTTCGAGCACCACAAGGCCCTGGATGAGAAGGTGGGTGCTGGGACGGCATGGGTGGCTTTGGGGGGGCGTCTCAGGGGGTTCCCAGGTGACTCCTGGGGTGACATGGTGGGACCCTGTGGGATATGAGGGTGTTTCAAGGGCTCTGGGGGTTCTGGAGTAACCCATGGGGGGTCTGGTGGGCCCCAGAGGGGTCTCAGGGGACTTCTGGAGTGACTTGGTGGGACCTGGGAGGGTCTGAGGGGTTCCAGTGGGGTCCTGGTGGTGTCCAAGGGGGGCTCAGGGGGCTTCTGGGGAGACCCAGGTGGGACTTGGTGGTCTCTGGGTGGTCTCAGGGGTCCCACTGGGGAACCTGGTGGTCCCATGAGGGACCTGGTGGTCCCCAGGTGGCTCCTGGGGTGACCTGGTGGACCTAGTGGTCCCTGGGAAGGTCCCAGGGGGTTTCTGGGGTGATCTGGTGGGACCTGGCGGTCCCCAGGGGGTCTCCGGGGTGACCCGGGGGGGGGTCCTGGGTCAATCGTGGTGGGTTTGGGGGGTCCTGGGGGCACCCCAGCGTGCTGGGGGGAGGGTGACCCCGCTCTGTCACCTCAGGTTCGGGAGCGGCTGCGGGTGGCCCTTGAGCGGGTGGCTGTCCTCGAGGAGGAGCTGGAGGTCTCCAACCAGGAGGTGGGTGACGCCGTGGGGAGGGGGGTACGCTGCGCGGGGTTGGGGGGGGTCATGGTGGGGGTCCCCATGGTGTGGTGTCCCCATTGGTGGTGGTCCCCATGGGTGGGGCTCCTTATGATGTAGTGTCCCTATGGGTAGTGGTCTCCATGGGTGGGGGTCCCCATGACGTGGTGTCCCCATGACGTGGTGTCCCCATGTGTGGTGTCCCCATGTGTGGTGTCCCCATGGGTAGGGGTCCCCATGGTGGGGGGTCCCCATGACGTGGTGTCCCCATGGGTGGGGGTCCCTGTGGACAGGTGCCCCAGTGTGGGGGGGGGTCCCCATAGGCAGGGGTCCCCAAAACATGGTGTCTCCATGGGCAGGGGTCCCCCATGGACAGGGGTCCCCATGATGTGTCCCCATGAGTGGGGGTTCCATGGACAGTGTCCCCATGGGCAGGGGTCCCTGTGGGGGTACCTCGTGGGGGGGGTCCCCGTGGGGGTCCCCCCATGTGACACCCCCTCCCAGGCGCTGTCCCTGCGGGAGCAGCTCTCCCGACGCCGCTCGGGGCTGGAGGACGCACCCAGTGATGGGGACACACCGGTATGAGGGGTCACGGGGTTACCAGGGGGGTCACAGGGGGGGCCACAGCACCGGGGGGTCGCCAGGCACTGGGGATCCCTGAGGTCACAGGTCAGGGGTCAGAGGTTGGGAGTCAGGGATGAGAGGTCACACCCTCTGTGGGCCAGCTGCTCAGGGCCTGTGGGCACGGCTACGGGTGGAGGGCTGTGGGCCGCCTTGGGTCAGGGGTCAAAGGTTGGGGTCAGGGGTTGCGTCCTGCAGGGTACCCCCAAGGGCCAGTGGTGCGAGGCCAAGCTGGAGGCTGCACTGGGTGAGGGGTGAGGGGTCAGGGGGTGAGGGGTCAGGGGCCAGGGGTGAGGGGTCAGTCCCGCAGGGCACCCCTGAGGGCTGGCGGCCTGAGGCCGAGCTGTGGAGGCCACGCTGGGTCAGGGGCCAGGGTCAGGGGTCAGGGGTCGCATCCTGCAGGGCATCCCTGAGGGCCAGCGGTGCGAGGCCGAGCTGGAGGCCGCACTGGGTGAGGGGTGAGGGGTCAAGGGTCAGGGGTCACCTCACACAGGGCACCCCTGAGGGCCAGTGGCACGAGGCCGAGCTGGAGGCTGCTCTAGGTCAGGGGTCAAGGGTTGGGGTCAGGGGTCAGGGGTCACATCCTGCAGGGCACCCCTGAGGGCCAGCGGTGCGAGGCCGAGCTGGAGGCCGCGCTGGGTGAGGGGTCAGGGGTGAGGGGTCAAGGGTCAGGGGTGACCTCACACAGGGCACCCCTGAGAGCCAGCGGTGCGAGGCCGAGCTGGAGGCCGCGCTGGGTGAGGGGTCAGGGGTCAGGGTTCATGTCCCACAGGGCACCCCCGAGGGCCGGCGGCGCGAGGCCGAGCTGGAGGCCGCGCTGGGCCGGCAGCGGGCGGCAGCGGCGGCTCAGCGGGAGCGGGTGGCCACCCTGTGCCGCCAATTGGGGCGGCTGCAGGACCAGGCCGCGGCAGCGCAGCGGGAGCTGGCACGGGCACAGGAGGCCGGGGCCAAGCTGCAGCGCGACCTCAAGGAGGTGGGGGCTGCACTAATGGGTGGGGGCAGCCGGAATGGGGGGATGGGCAGGCCTGAAATGGGGGGTGGGGGGGAAGAGCCCAGCTGGGGGGAACAGGCCCAAACTGGGGGGGAAGACCCAAACTGGTGGGGGGAAAACCCTGATATGGGGGGTGCGGGTGGTGCAGAGCCCAACTGGGGGGGGAACCCTGAAATGGGGGGGACAGAGCCCAACTCGGGGGGGGGCCCTGAAATGGGGGGGGCAGAGCCCAACTCAGGGGGGGGGCCCTGAAATGAGGGGGGCAGAGCCCAACTGGGGGTGAGGCAGGCCTGAAACGGGGGGGGCAGATGCAAACTGGCAGGAACAGGCCTGAAATGCTGGGGGGGCGCAGCTCTGAAATGGTGGGGTCAGACCCAAACTGTGGGGAACAGACCTGAAATGGGGCAGGGGCAGCCCTGAAATGGAGGGAGGCAGCCCTGGACTGGGGGGGAACAGCCCAGACTGGGAAGGAGCAGAGCCATGAACTGGGGACCATACCTGAACTGGGAGCACCCCCAAACTGGGAGCACCTGCAGCCCAGACACCATCCTAGGCTGTCCTCATCCCTGTCCTCTCCATGTCCCCATCCCACCCCTGTCCCTATCCCCACCTGGTCCCTGTCCCCATGCCACCCCTGTCCCCATCCCATCCCCATCCCGTCCCTGTCCCCATCCCACTCCTGTCACCATGCCACCCCTGTCCCCATCCCATCCCCTGACCCTGTCACCATCCCACCCTTGTCTCCATCCCGCCCCTGTCCCCACCCCTGTCCCCATCACACCCTTGTCCCCACCTGATCCCTGTCCCCATCCCACTCCTGCCCCCACCCATCCCGGCCCCCCACCCCACCTGCCCCGCCGGGTCACGGCGCAGGCGCTGGCGCAGCGGTGAGGACATGGAGGAGCGCATCACCACACTGGAGAAGCGCTACCTGAGTGCGCAGCGTGAGGCCACCTCCCTGCATGATGCCAACGACCGCCTGGAGAACGAGCTGGCCAGCAAGGACTCACTCTACCGCCAGGTGGGGGGTGCCGGGACCCCTGGGACCCCGCACTGGGGCACCACTGGGACACCCCAGAACATCCTCGTGACCCCACCCTGGGACCCCCAACCCAGGACCCTGCCCTAGGGCACTCCTGGGACATCTCCGGGACCCCATCCTGGGACACCCAACCCGGGACCCTGCACTGGGGCACCCCTGGGACACCCTTCTGGACCCCCCTGGGACCCCTACTCTGGGACCCCCCACCTTGGGGCCCCCAGACTGGGACACCCCCCCCCGTGACCCTACCCAGGCCCCCCCCCCCCCCCTCTGGGACACCCACCTTGTGGCCATCACCTTGGGACCCTCACCCTAGGAAACCCACCATGGCGACACCCCCTGCCCCACCGCCATGCCCGCTGCCCCACAGCTGTGCCCCCCACCCCATGGCCATGACTCCCACCCCACGGCTGGGGCCCCCCACCCCATGGCCCCCCAGCCGCGCCCCCTGCCCCATGGCCACCCCCCACCCCACAGAGTGAGGAGAAGGGCCGGCAGCTGCAGGAGTGGCTGGAGGACGCCAAGGCCAAGCTCCAGCAGACGCTGCAGAAAGCCGAGACCCTGCCCGAGATCGAGGCCCAGCTGGCGCAGAGGGTGGCCGCCCTCACCAAGGTGGGGGAGCTGGGGGGGTCCTGGAGGGTTCTAGGAGGATCCTGGAGGGTTCTGGAGGGGACCGGGGAGGGTTCTGGAGGGTTCAGGTGGGCCTGGGAGGGTTCTGGGTGGTTCTGATGGGCCTGGAGGGGTCCTGGGGGGCTTCTGGGGGAGTCCTGGAGGGACCTGGGGGGGGTTGAAGGGTTCTGAGGGGGTCCTGAAGGGTTCTGGTGGGCCTGGGGGGTTCCTGGGGGGCTTCTGGGGGGGTTCTGGAGGGACCTGGAGGGCCTGGGAGGTCCTGGAAGGTTCTGGGGGGTGCTGGGGGTAGTCAGGGGGGGGCCTGGGCAGGGCTGGGGGGTCCTGGAGGGGGCTGGTGGTCCTGGGGGGGCCTAGAGGGCTTCTGGGGGGGGGGGGTCTGGAGGGACCTGGAGGGTTCTGGGAAGGTTCTGGAGGGTTCTGGGTGGTCCTGGGGGACCTGGGGCGTCCACGGGGGGCCTGGAGGGGACCAGGGGGGTCCTGGGAGGCTTCTGTGGGGGTCCTGTAGGGACCTGTGGGGTCCTGGAGAGTTCTGAGGGGACTTGGAGGGTTCCTGGGGGGGTTCAGGGTGGGGTCTGGGGGGGTCCTGGAGGGTTCAGGGGGGCCTGGGGGGGCCTGGAGGCTTCTGGTGGGCTGAGGGGAGGCTGGGGGGCTTTTCTGGGGGGGGCTGGAGGGACCTGGGGGGTCCTAGAGGGTTCAGGGGGGGTCCTGGAGGGTTCTGGGGGGACCTGGGAGGTGCTGGGGGGGTTCAGAAGGGGCCTGGGGGGTGCCTGGAGGGTTTGGGGGGGGCCTGGAGGGGTCCTGGAGGGTTCTGGGTGGGACTGGGGAGTTTTGAGGCATCCTGGGAGGTATAGAGGAGGTTTCCATCCCCATGTCCCTGTGTTCTTGTCCATCCCCATGTCCCCAACCATCTCCATGTCCCCATTGGTCCCCATGTCCCCCTGTCCATCCCCACACCCCTGTGTCCCCCGTGCCCCCCCCCCCCAGGCTGAGGAGCGCCACGGGAACTTTGAGGAACGCCTGCGGCAGCTGGAGGCCCAACTGCAGGAGAAGAATCAGGAACTGCAGCGGGTGAGGGATGGGACCCCCGACTGGGGGACCCCAGGGGGGGGCCCTCTGGCAATGGGGTGTGCCCTCAGGATCTGGGGGTCCCTGCAGGTCCCTGGGACTTGGGAGGGGGATGGGGGGCTGCTGATAGTGCTCAGGGTGGTGCATGGGGGGGTCTTGGGCTCTCGGGGGGCTGCATGGAGGGGGGATTGAGGGGTGCATGGGGGATTTGGGGGTCATGGGGGGCTTGAGAGAGTGTCATTGGGGGCCTTGGCAGGTGGGGAGGGGTTTGGGGGGGTTCTGGTGCTGCTGGTAGTGCTCAGGGGGGTGCATGGACTGGGGATCTTGGGGTCCTGAGGGTCTTGGGGGGGCTGCATGGGGGGGGCTTGAAGGGTGCATGGGGGATTTGGGAGTCCTGGGGGGGCTTGGAGGAGTGTCACTGGGGGGATTTGGGTGTCCTGGGGGGCTTGAGGGACTGTCACTGGGGGCTGTGGCAGGTGGGGAGGGGTTTGGGAGGGTCCTGGGGTGGATGGAGTGGCTGGGGGGGGGTCATGGTGGGGCTTGGGAGTTGCATGAGTGCTTTTGGAGTTTGGGGGGGTCATTGAGGGGTGTATGAGGGTGTTGGGGGCTGCATGGGGGGGCTGAGGTGTGTGTGGGATCATTGGGAGGCAGGGGGGCTTGAGGGGTTCATGGGGGGCTCTTGCAGGGGTCATTGGGGTGGTGCGCGGGGTGCTTTGGGGTGCAGAGGGAGCTCGTGGGGGGGTGAAAGGGGGTCATGCTCCACAGGGAGGGCTGTGGGGGAAGGCACCGGTGTTGGGGGTTGCCAGTGGGGCCCCCCCCGATGTTGGGGACCCCCCCAAAGGCTCGCCAACGGGAGAAGATGAACGATGAGCACAACAAGCGGCTGTCGGAGACGGTCGACCGGCTGCTCTGTGAGTCCAACGAGCGGCTCCAGCTCCACCTCAAGGAGAGGATGGGGGCTCTGGAGGAGAAGGTGGGGGTCCTGAGAGGGTCCAAGTGGGTCTGGGGGGGCCTGGGGGGTCCTGAGGGGGTCCTGGGGGGGGGGCTGGGAGGTCCTAGGGGGGCCTGGAGGTGTCTAGGGGTGTCCTGGGTGGGGTGTTGGGTGGTCCTGGGAGGTTCAAGGGGGTCTAGGGGAGGTCCTGAGGGGGTCTTGGGTGGTCCTGGAGCTGTCCTAGGGGTCTTGAGGGTGTCCTTGGGAGTCTGGAGGCATCCTGGGAGGTCTGGGGGAGTCTGGGGGGTTCCTGAGGGGGTCTTTGGGGGTGGTGGGAAGTCCTGGGTGATCTGGGTGGGGTCCTGGAGGGGTCTTGGGTGGTTCTGGGAACCCCGGGGGGCCTGGGGGGGGTCTGAGGGGGTCCTCGGCGTTCTGGGGGGGAGGCTGGGAATTCCTGGGAGGTCTGGGGGGGTCCTGAGGGGGTCTTTGGGGGGGGTGGGAAGACCAGGGGAGCCCTGGGGGGGGGGCCTGGGGGGGCTTTAGGGGTCGTGGAGGTGTCCTGAGGGGGTGTTGGATGGTCCTGGAGGAGAAGGTGGGGGTCTGGGGGAGTCCTAGAGTGTCTTGGAGGGGTTCTTGGATGATCCTGGGGGGTCGAGGGGGGTCTGGGGAGTCAGGATGGGGGAGCTGGAGGAGAACATGTGGGGTCTGGGGGGACTTTGGGGTGCCCCTGGATTGTTCTGGGGGTCCCCCATCATCTGAGACACGCCACCCCCCCTCAGAACTCGCTCAGTGAAGAAATTGCCAACATGAAGAAGCTGCAGGACGAGCTGCTGCTCAACAAGGTCTGGGGAGGTGGGGGCTGGGGGTGTCGGAAGGGGCCGGGGGGTCCCCAGAACTGACCCTTCCCCTCGAAATTCCTTCCCCCCCCACCCTCCCCCAGGAGCAGCTGCTGGCAGAGATGGAGCGGATGCAGCTGGAGCTTGACCAGCTGCGGGGGGCGCCCCGTCTCCTCCTACTCCAGGTACCCCCTGGGACCCCCCAGAACACCCCCGGAACCCCCTGGACCCCCCTGCGCTGCCCCACCCCCCCCCCCAACCCCCATGGGAACCTCCTTACTGCCCAAGGGGCTCCTCTAACTCCACCCCACTGCTCTGGGGGACCCCCCCATTACCCCAGGACCCCCCCAGCCTCCCCTGCAATTACTCCAGACCCCCCCTAGACTTTCTCATCACTCAAGGACCCACCCCAACCCCCTCAACTCCTCTGGGGACCCCCCTCCTTACCCCAGCACCCCTCAATCGCCCCCAGCCTGCTCTGATCTCTCTCTGGGGGGCCGGGGGGACACATGCCCCCCCATCCGTGCCCCCCCGGCCCCCCAGATCCCTGCCGGGCAGTGCTCTGGAGCTGAGGTACCCCCAAACCCCCGTCGGGGGGGCTCCCCTGGACCCCTACGCCCCCGGTGCCCCCCCCCCGCAGGACCCGTAAGGGGCGCTGGGCACCTCCCAAGGAGGACGCTGCCAAGGTAGGGGGGGGGGGCCTGGGAGGAGACTTGGGGGGCTGGGGAAGGGGATGGGGGGCTGAGAGGGGACTTTGGGGGCTGGAGGGCTCCAGGGACTTGGACTTTGGGGGGATTTTGGGAGCTGGGGTGGAAGTTGGGGGGCTCAGGGGGGGGCTTGGGGGGGGCTGGGGGGCTGGGGTGGAAGCTGGGGGGTTCGGGGGGGCTTGGGGGGAGCAGGGTATTTGGGGGGCCTCGGGGGGGGGGCTCTGGGGGGCTCAGGGAGGGCTTCGGGGAGTCTGAGGGGACTGCAGGGTGGAGGCTGCCGGGGGATGCTCTGGGGGGCCCTGGGGGCTGGGGGGGGGCTGTCCAGGTGTCACTTTGTCACCCTGGGCACTTTGTCACCCTGGGCCCCCTGTGGCTGTCTGTGCTGAGGCCGTGCTCTGACTTTGTCTCTGTCCTGTCCCCGCCATCCTCCTCCTCAAACCATCCCTGTCTTCATCCCCACCGCTCTACCACCTCATCCTGTTCCTTATCCCCATCCGAATCCGAATCCTCACCCCATCCCATCCACATCTTCATCCTCACCCCATCCCATCCACATCTTCATCTTCATCCTCCTTCCATCCCATCCTCATCCTCATCCTCACCCCATCCCATCCTCATCTTCATCCCCATCCCATCCTCATCTTCATCCTCACCCCATCCCATCCTCATCTTCATCCCCATCCCATCCTCATCTTCATCCTCACCCCATCCCATTCTTATCTTCATCCTCATCCCATCCCTATCATTATCCTCATCTCCATCCTCATCCTTAAACCATTGCCATCTTCATCCTCCCATCCCATCTCATCTCATCTCATCTCATTCCCTGTCCCTGTCCTCATCGTCATCCCATCCTCATCTTCATCCTGTCTTTATCCTCATCCCATCTTCTTCCTCATCCTATCCTCACTCATCCCATCCTCATCGCATCCTTATCCCATTCTCATCCTATCCTCATCCCATCCTCATCTTCATCCCATCCTCATCATCCCATCATCCCATCATTCCATCATCATCCCATCCTCATCTTCATCCCGTCCTCATCCTCATCCCATCTTCATCTTCATTCCAACCTCATCCCATCCCATCCCCACCCCGTACTCATCTTCATCCTCATCCCCATCCCATCCTCATCTTCATCCTGTCTTCATTCTCATCCCATCCTTATCCCATCCTCATCCTCATCCTCCTCCCATCCTCATCCCATCCCATCCCCATCCCATCTTCATCCCCATCCCATCCTCATCCCCTTCTGCACCTTGTCCCATCCCCCCCCGTGCCCCCCGCCTGCTGCGCTGGCTGGCAGGGCGGGGAGTGGGAGCGCGGGGGCTCGGCGGAGGCTCCCCCCGAGGGCTCTGACGAGGAGGAGCGGGGGGGGCGCGGGGGGTGCGGAGCTGCTGTCCCCCGGCGGGCAGGCGGACGTGCAGACGCTGGCCTTCATGCTGCAGGAACAGCTCGAGGCCATCAACAAGGAGATCAAGTCAGTGCCCCCCCTGGGACCCCCCCGCGGGCACCCCAGGGACCCCCCAAGGACCCCCCGACCCCAGGACCCCCAGGGACCCCCACCCAGGGACCCCCCAACCCCAGGACCCCCAGGGACCCCCCATGGGCACCCCAGGGACCCCCCACAGGGACACCCCAGGGACTCCCACCCAGGGACCCCCAGGGACTCTCCTGCAGGCACCACAGGGACACCTCAGGGACCCCCAGGGACCCTCAGGGGCCCCCACTGAGGGACACCACCCAGGGACCCCCCACCCAGGGACCTCCCGACCCCGAGACCCCCAGGGACCCCCAGAGACCCCCCCCAGGGACACCCCAGGGATCCCCACCCAGGGATCCCCCGACCCCAGGACCCCCAGGGACCTACCCAGGATCCCCCCACGGGTACCACAGTGACACCCCAGGGACCTCCCGGGACCCCCACCCAGGGGCACCCCTCCCCAGGGATCCCCACCCAGGGACACCCCACCCAGGACCCCCAGGGACCCCCCCGTGGGCACCACAGGGACACCCCAGGGACCCCCCAGGACCCCCACCCAGGGGCACTTCTCCCAGAACCCCCAGGGATCCCCACCCAGGAGCACCCCCCGGGGACACACACCCCTGGGACCCTCCCCCTGGGACCCTACGGAACACCCAGGGACATCCTGGGACCCCCCACCCAGTGGCACCCCCAGGACCCCCTGCTCCCCCCCCCGGGGCATCCTCCCCAGGACCCCCAAACCCAGGGGAACTGCTGGGGCTCCCAACCCAGGGGCACCCCCTTAGGACCCCCCAGGACCACTGCCAGGACCCTCAAAACCCAGAGTTATCCCCTCAGGGACCCCCGCAGGACCCCCAAATCCAAGGTTCTAGCCCAAAGGGCCCCCAAATCCCACGGACATTTCCCCCCCCAGATCTCCCCAGGGACCCCCAAAGCCCCAGGAACCCCCAAAACCCCCAGATCCCCACCACCCCCAGCAATGGGGGGCTCTGGGGGCTGAAGTGTGGGGCCAAGTGGGAGGCAATGGGGGTCTGTGAGATATTGGGGGGACAATGAGGGATTGAGGGGGACTCTGGGGGGGGGCCATGGGTTGGGGGGTGCCCCCTGACCCCCCCCTTTTACCCCCCCAGGCTGATCCAGGAGGAGAAGGAGTGCACGGAGCTGCGGGCGGAGGAGCTGGAGAGCCGGGTGGGGGGTGGGGGGCTGGAGGGGGCCCCCCTGGGGCGCTACCGGGGGGGGAGCGCCTCCCTGCCCCCCTCCCTCACCAGCTCCACCTTGGCCAGCCCCTCCCCCCCCAGCAGCGGCCGCTCCACCCCCCGCCTGGCCCCCCCTAGCCCTGCCCGCGAGGTGAGTGACCCCCCAAACACCTTGGGGACCCCCCCACACCCAAAGGCTGGGACACACACACACACGCTAGAAATGGGGAGGGGGGTAAAATGGGGAGGCGGTGTCAGAGTGACACCCCCCCCAAAATGTCTGGGGGGGCAGGGGACCCTCAAAATGAGGGGGACACCCCAAATCACTTGGTGTGTGTGTGTCCCCCAGAACCACGTCCCCAAGGAGGAGCCCCGGGGGGCTGAGGAGAAGGGGCCGGGTCCTGGGGACCCCCCCGCCCCCCCCCCGAGCACCCCGACTGGAGCGGGGGGGCCCCCCCTTGGCGCTGCCGGCGGCTGGGCTGGAAGAGGGGCGCGACTCACGAGTGGGGTGAGTTGGGGGGCTTGGGGCAGGGGTCCCTGGGGACATATGGGTCATATCAAGGTCCTGGGGGGATCCTGGGGTCATATTGGGGTGCTGGGAGGGGTCCTGGGGGGGTCTCTGGGGTCACATGGGTCATGTTGGGGTGCTGGGGGGGTCCTGGGGGGGTCTCTGGGGTCATATCAGCATGCTGGGGGGGTCCTGGGGGGTCCCTGGGGTCATATTTGGGTTCCTGGGGTAATTTTGGGGTGCTGGGATTCCTGGGAGTCCCCTGGGGTCATATTTGGGTCCTGGGGGGGGGCTGGGGTCGTATTGGCATTCTGGGGGTGTCCTGGGGTCATATGGGGGTGTTGGGGGTTCCTTGGGGGCCATATTGAGGTACTGGGGGTGGCCCTGGGGGGGTCTCTGGGGTTCCTGGGTCATATTGGGGTGCTGGGGGGGGTCTGGGTGCTGTGAGGGTCCTGAGGGGACCCTGGAGTCATATTGGGGGGCTGAGGGGGTTCTGGGAGTGTCTCTGGGGTCATATTGGGGTGCTGTGGGGTCCTGGGGAGGGGTGTGGGGGCGGCCCCCAGCCGATGGGTGCTCCCCCCCACCAAGGCTGGTCCCCGAGGGTCCCGGTGCCCCCCCCGACCCCCTGCACAAGACCCCCAAGAAGAAGAGCATCAAGTCGTCCATCGGGCGCCTCTTCGGCAAGAAGGAGAAGGGGCGCCTGGGCCCTCCCCCGCGAGACGCCCCCTCCCTCGGTGGGACTCCCGGCACCCCCCGCCCACCCCCAGGGACCCGGGGTGCCCTCCCCCGGGACCCCCCACCCCCAAGGACCTGCGTGTCTGGGTGCCCCTCTCTCTTCCTGGGACCCCCCACCCCCAAAACAGACCCAGGTGTCTGGGTGCCCCCCCCCCAACTCTGGGGAACCCCCCGACCCCAGGGATCCCCCACCCCCAAAACAGACCCAGGTGTCTGGGTGCCCCCCCCACTCCTGAGATACCCCCACTCCCAGGGACCCGGGTTTCTGGGTGCCACTCCCCCAGTCCCCCCCTTCCCAGGCATCTGGGCACCCTGAGGTCCCCGTGTGGGTGTGTGGGGGGGGTCTCACCCTCTGCCCCCCCCAGCTGGGACCCCCCTCGGAGGAGCTGGGCCCCCCCGACGCGCTGGGGCTGGCCAAGCTCTCAGGGGCAGTGGAGAAGGATCGACGGAGCAAGAAAAAGTGAGGGGGGGGCCTCAATTTGGGGGGTGTCTGGGGCTCTGGAGGGGGCTCTAGGGAGGTTGGGGGGGCTTTGGGGGAGTTTGGAGGGCTGAGGAGGAATTTGGGGGGGGGTGAGTAGCTTTGGGGGGGCTGGGGGGGCTTTGGGGAGGGGTGGGGGGTCTTAGGGGGAGTTTGGGGGGGCTGGGAGGCGTTTTCAGGGTCGGGGGGTTGAGGGGGTCTAGGGGGGCTTAGGGAGAGTTTTGGGCATCTGAGGGCTTGGAGGGCTTCGGGGGGGTCTGGGGGGCTTAGGGGAGGCCTTGGGGGGGTCTGAGGGGATTTGGGGGATCTGGGGGGCTTTGAGGGACATTGGGGGGTCTGGGGACGGTTTAGGGGAGGTGGGTGATAATGGGGGTACTGGAGGGGGCAGGAGGGTTGGGGGGGGCTGTGAGTACCTCGGGGGGGAGCTGGAGGGGTTGGGAGGGATTTTGGGAAGTCCTGGTGCATTGGTGGGTGCTGGGGGGGCTCTGGGGGTCTCTGGGGGGTTGGGGGGCCTCGGGGTGCTGGGGGGCTTGGGGGAGGGGACTGGGGGTGTTGGGGGGCCCGGGGGTCGGTGCCCCCCTCAACTGCCCCCCAGGCACGAGCTGCTGGAGGAGGCGTGTCGACAGGGGCTGCCCTTCGCTGCCTGGGACGGGCCCACCGTGGTCTCCTGGCTGGAGGTGGGGGCTGCGGCGGGTGCCCCCCAACAAACTGGGGGGGCTGGGGGAGGGGATGAAGTCGCTGCTGGGGGGGGGGTGCTGGGGGGGGCCCCATGCCAGTGGGTGCGCCAGCTGTGAGTGGGTGGGTGCTGATGGTGCTGTGGGTGCTGTGGGTTCTATACGTGCTGTGGGTGCTGCTATAGGTGCTGTGGGTGCTGTGAATTCTGTGAGTGTTGTAGGTGCTATAGGTGCTGTGGGTGCTATAGGTGCGATAGATGCTGTGGGTGCTGTAGGTGATATAGGTGCTGTGGGTGCTGTAGGTACTGTGGGTGCTTTGGGTGATATAGGTGCTGTGCATGCCATAAGTGCTATAGGTGCTACAGGTGCTGTGGGTGCTGTGTGTGCTATAGGTGATGTGTGTGCTATAGGTGCTGTGGGTGCTGTGGGTGCTATGGTTGCTGTGGGTGCTATCGGTTCTGTGGGTGCCGTGGGTATTATTTATGCTATAGGTGCTGTGGGTGCTGTAGGTGCTGAGGGTGGTATAGGTGCTGTGGGTGCTGTGGGTTCGATAGATGCTGTGGGTGCTGTGGGTGGTATAGGTCGTATAGGTGCTGTGGGTGCTATAGGTGCTATAGGTGCTGTGGATGCAGTAGTTGCTATAGGAGCTGTGGGTACTGTGTGTACTCTAGGTGCTGTGGGTTCTGTGGCTGCTCTAGGTGCTATGGGTGCTGTGAGATTTATAGGTACTATAGGTGCTGTGGCTGCTGTGGGTGCTATCGTTGCTGTGGATGCTGTGGGTGCGATAGGTTATTTAGGTGATGCTATGGGTGCGATAGGTGATGCGGGAGCTGTGGGTGCTATAGGTGCTATAGGCGCTGTGGATGCTGTGGCTGCTCTGGGTTCTGTGAGTGCCATAGGTTCTGTGGGTTCTGTGGGTGCTGTATGTGCTATAGGCGCTATAGCTTCTATAGGTGCTGTGGGTGCTATAGGTTATTTAGGTGATGCTATGGGTGCTGTGGGTGCTATAGATGCTATAGGTGCTGTGGGTGCTGTGGGTGCTCTGGATGCTGTAAGTGCCATAGGTTCTGTGGGTGCTGTGGGTGCCGTGGATGCTGTGTGTGCTGTGGGTGCTATAGCTTCTATAGGTGCTCTGGGTGCTATAGGTGTTCTGGGTGTTGTGGGTGCTGTGGGTGCTATAGGTGCTGTGGGAACTGTAGTTGCTGTGGGTGCTATAGGTGGTATAGGTGCTGTGGGTTCTGTGGGTGCTCTAGGTTCTATAAGTGCTTTATGTGCTCTGGGTGCTGTGGATGCTGTGGGAGCTGTGGGTGCTATACGTGCTGTGGGCACTATGGGTGCTCTAGGTGCTATAAGTGCTGTGGGTGCTATAGGTGCTGTGAGTGCTGTGGGTGCTGTAGGTGGTATAGGTGCTGTGGGTACTGTGGGTGCTACAGGTGCTATAGGTGCTGTAAGTGCTCTGGGTGCTATAGCTGCTATAGGTGCTGTGGGTGCTGTGGGTGCTATAGCTTCTGTAGGTGCTGTGGGTGCTATAGGTGTTCTGGGTGTTATGGGACCTGTGGGTGCTATAGGTGCTATAGCTGCTGTGGGTGCTGTGGATGCTGTGGATGCCGTGGGTGCTATAGGTGCTGTGGGTGCTGTGGGACTATAAGTGGTATAGGTGCTGTGGGTGCTATAGGTGCTGTGGGGAACTATATGTGCTGTGGGTGCTATAGGTTGTATAGGTGCTGTGGGTACTGTGGGTGCTCTAGGTGCTGTGGGGTGCTTTAGGTGCTCTGGGTGCTGTGGATGCTGTGGGAGCTGTGGGTGCTATACGTGCTATGGGTGCTATAGCTGCTATAGGTGCTGTGAGTGCTGTGGTTGATATGGGTGCTGTGGGTGCTACAGGTGCTGTGGGAACTATAGGTGCTGTGGGTGCTCTAGGTGGTATAGGTGCTGTGGGTACTGTGGGTGCTCTAGGTGCTATAAGTGCTGTAGGTGCTCTGGGTGCTGTGGGAGCTGTGGGTGCTATACGTGCTGTGGGCGCTATGGGTTCCTTGGGTGCTATAAGGACTGTGGTTGCTGTGGGTGCTATCGTTGCTGTGGGTGCTATAGGTGATTTAATAGGTGCTGTGGATTCTCTTGGTGTTGTGGGTGCGACAGGTGCTGTGGGTGCTGTGGGAGCTATAGGTGCTGTGGGTGCTTTAGGTTCTATCGGTGCTATAGGTGCTATAACTGCTGTGGGTGCTATAGTTGCTGTGGATGCTATAGTTGCTGTGGATGCTGTGGGTGCCATAGGTGCTGCGGGAGCTGTGGGTGCTATAGGTGCTATAGGCACTGTGGCTGCTGTGGCTGCTCTGGGTTCTGTGAGTGCCATAGGTTCTGTGGGTGCTGTGGGTGCTGTAGGTGCTGTGGGTTCTGTGGGTGCTGTATGTCCTATAGGCGCTATAGTTGCTATAGGTGCTGTGGGTGCTATAGGTTATTTAGGTGATTCTATGGGTGTTGCGGGTGCTGTGGGTGCTGTGGGTGATGTAGGTGCTGTGGGTTCTGTGGGTGCTGTATGTCCTATAGACGCTATAGTTGCTATAGGTGCTGTGGGTGCTATAGGTTATTTAGGTGATTCTATGGGTGTTGCGGGTGCTGTGGGTGCTATAGATGCTATAGGTGCTGTGGGTGCTGTGGCTGCTCTGGGTGCTGTAAGTGCCATAGGTTCTGTGGGTGCTGTGGGTGCTGTAGGTGCTGTGGGTGCTATGGGTGATGTAGGTCCTGTGGTTGCTGTGGGTGCTACATGTGCTGTGGGTATTGTGGGTGCTATAGATGCTATAGGTGCTGTGGGTGCTCTAGGTGCTATATGTAATAGTGATGCTATATGTGCTGTGGATGCTGTGGGTGCTATAGGTGCTGTGGTTCCTGTGGGTGCTCTAGGTGCTGGTGCTAAGGGTGCTATAGGTGCTATAGGTGCTGTGGGTGCTATAGGTATTCTGGGTCTTATAGGTTCTGTGAGTGCTGTGGGTGCTATAGGTGCTGTGGGTTCTGTGGGTGCTATATGTGATGTGGGTATTGTGGGTGCTATAGGTGCTGTGGGTGCTGTGGGTGCTATAGGTGCTATATGTAATATTAATGCTATATGTGATGTGGGTATTGTGGGTGCTATAGGTGCTGTGGGTGCTATAGGTGGTATAGGTGCTGTGGGTGCTGTGGGTGCTTTGGATGCTATACGTGCTGTGGGTGCCATACGTGCTGTGGGTGCTATAGCTGCTATAGGTGCTGTGGGTGCTGTTGTTGCTGTGGGCTCTGTGGGTGCTGTGGGTGCTATAGGTGCAATGAGTACTCTAGGTGATACAGGTGTTCTGGGTGCTATAGGTGCTATAAGTATTGTGGGTGCGATGGGTGCTATGGGTGCTCTTGCTGCTGTGGGTGCTATAGGTGCTCTAGGTGCTGTGGGTGCTATAGGTGATTTAGCTGATGCTATGGGTGCCATAGGTGCTGTGCGAGCTGTGGGTGCTATAGGTGCTGTGGATGCTGTGGCTGCTCTGGGTTCTGTGAGTGCCATAGGTTCTGTGGGTGCTGTGGGTGCTGTAGGTGATGTGGGTTCTGTGGGTGCTGTATGTGCTATAGGCGCTATAGTCGCTATAGGTGCTGTGGGTGCTATAGGTTATTTAGGTGATGCTATGGGTGTTGCGGGTGCTGTGGGTGCTATAGGTGCTGTGGGTGCTGTGGCTGCTCTAGGTGCTATATGTAATATTGATGCTATATGTGCTGTGGGTGCTATAGCTGCTATAGGTGCTGTGGATGCTGTGGGTGCTATAGGTGCTGTGGTTCCTGAGGGTGCTATAGGTGCTGTGGGTGCTATAGGTGTTCTGGGTGTTATAGGTGCTGTGAGTGCTGTGGGCTCTGTGGATGCTGTGGGTGCTATAGGTGCTGTGGGTGCTATAAGTGGTATAGGTGCTGTGGGAACTATAGGTGTTATGGGTGCTATAGGTGGTATAGGTGCTGTGGGTACTGTGGGTGCTACAGGTGCTATAGGTGCTGTAGGTGCTCTGGGTGCTGTGGATGCTGTGGGAGCTGTGGGTGCTATATGTGCTGTGGGTGCTATGGGTGCTCTAGGTGCTATAGGTGCTGTGGGTGCTATAGGTGCTGTGAGTGCTGTAGGTGCTAAAGATTCTGTGGGTGCTGTTGTTGCTGTGGGCTCTGTGGGTTTTGTGGGTGCTATAGGTGCAATGAATACTCTAGGTGATACAGGTGTTCTGGGTGCTATAGGTGCTATAAGTATTGTGGGTGCGATGGGTGCTGTGGGTGCTATAGGTGATTTAGGTGATGCTATGTCCGTTATAGGTGCTGTGGGTGCTGTGGGTGCTATAGCTGTTATAGGTGCTGTGGGGCTGCTGGGGGTTCTGTACCTGCTATAGTTGCTGTGGATGCTGTGGATGCTGTGGGTGCTTTAGGTGCTGTGGGTACTATAGGTTCTATAAGTACTATGGGTGCTCTAGGTGCTGTGGGTTCTGTGGTTGTGATAGATGCTGTGGGTGCTCTGGGTGCTATAGCTGCTATAGGTGCTGTGGGTGCTATAGCTTCTATAGGTGCTGTGGGTGCTGTGGGTGCTATAGCTTCTATAGTTGCTGGGGGTGCTGGGGGTGCTATAGCTTCTATAGGTGCTGGGGGTGCTATAGGTGTTCTTGGTGTTATAGGTGCTGTGGGAGCTGTGGGTGCTATAGGTTCTATAACTACTGTGGGTTCTGTGGATGCTGTGGGTGCTATAGGTGCTGTGGGTACTATAGGTGGTATATGTGCTGTGGGTACTGTGGGTGCTACAGGTACTATAGGTGCTGTAGGTGCTCTGGGTGCTGTGGATGCTGTGGGAGCTGTGGGTGCTATACGTGCTGTGGGTGCTATGGGTGCTCTAGGTGCTATAGGTGCTGTGGGTGCTATAGGTGCTGTGAGTGCTGTGGGTGCTATACGTGCTGTGGGTGCTATGGGTGCTCTAGGTGCTCTAGGTGCTGTGGGCTCTGTGGGTGCTGTGGGTGCTATAGGTGCAATGAGTATTCTAGGTGATACAGGTGTTCTGGATGCTATAGGTGCTATAAGTATTGTGGGTGCGATGGGTGCTGTGGGTGCTGTGGGTGCTCTAGGTGCTGTGGGTGCTGTGGGTGCTATAGGTGATTTAGGTGATGCTATGTCTGTTATAGGTGCTGTGGGTGCTGTGGATGCTGTGGGAGCTATAGGTGCTGTGGGTGCTGTGGGTGCTTTTGGTTCTATCGGTGCGATAGGTGCTATAGGTGCTGTGGGTGCTATAAGTGGTGTAGGTGCTGTGGGTGCTATAGGTGATATAGCTGTTGTGGGTGCTGTGAGTACTATAGTTGCTGTGGGTGCTATAGGTGCTGTGGTTGCTGTGGGAGCTCTGGGTGCTATAGGTGATATAGGTCCCATAGGTGCTGTGGGTGCTTTAGGTGCTGTTGGTGCTATAGGTGCTGTGAGTGCTTTGGGTGCTATGGGTGCTTTGGGTGCTGTGGGTGCTTTAGGTTCTGTCGGTGCTATTGGTGCTATAACTGCTGTGGGTGCTCTGGATGCTATAGGTTCTGTGGGTGCTGTGGATGCTGCAGATGCTGTGGATGCTGTGGTTGCTGTTGGTGCTATAGGTGCTATAGCTGTTGTGGGTGCTGTGGGTGCTATAGATGCTGTGGGTGCTATGGGTGCTGTGGGTACTGTGGGTGTGATAGATGCTGTGGGTGCTCTGTGTGCTAGAGCTGCTATAGGTGCTGTGTGTGCTGTGGGTGCTATAGCCGCTATAGGTTCTGGGGGTCCTATAGCTGCTATAGGTGCTCTGGGTGCTATAGGTGCTGTGGGTACTGTGGGTGCTATAGGTGCTATAGCTGCTGTGAGTACTGTGGGTGCTATAATTTGTATAGGTGCTGTGGGTGCTATAGCTGCTATAGGTGCTGTGGGTACTATAGGTTCTCTGGGTGCAATAGGTGCTGTGGGTGCTGTGGCTGATGTGGCTGCTCTGGGTGCTGCAGGTGCTATAGGTGCTGTGGGTATTGTTGGTGCTGTGTGTGCCGTTGGTGCTATAGGTGCTGTGGGTCCTATAGGTGATATAGCTGTTGTGGGTGCTGTGGGTGCTATAGATGCTGTGGATGCTGTGGGTGCTATGCGTGCTATAGCTTCTATAGGTGCTGTGTGTGCTGTGGGTGCTATAGCTGCTATAGGTGTTCTGGGTGCTATAGGTTTTCTGGGTACTGCAGGTGCTATAGGTGCTATAGCTGCTGTGGGTGCTATAGGTGCTGTGGGTGCTCTAGGTGATTTAGGTGATGCTATGGGTGTTATAAGTGCTGAGGGCACTGTGGGTGTGATAGGTTCTGTGGGTGCTGTGCATGCTGTGGATGCTGTGGGTGCTTTGGATGCTGTGGGTGCTATAAGTGCTTTGGGCTCTGTGGCTGCTGTGGGTGCTATAGGTGCAATGAGTGCTATAGGTGATACAGGTGTTCTGGGTGCTATAGGTGCTATAAGTATTGTAGGTGCTATAGGTGCTCTGGGTGTTAGGGGTACTGTTGGTGCTGTGGGTTCTGCGGGTGCTGTAGGTGCTGTGGGTGCTGTCGGTGCTATAGTTGCTGTGGGTGCTGTGGGTGCTATAGGTGATTTAGGTGATGCTATGGGTGCTATACGTGCTGTGGGTACTGTGGGTGCTGTGGCTGCTCGAGGTGCTTTGGGTTCTCTTGGTGTTGTGGGTGCAATAGGTGCTGTGGGTGCTGTGGGAGCTATAGGTGCTGAGGGTGCTTTAGGTTCTATCAGTGCTATAGGTGCTATAACTGCTGTGGGTGCTGTGGATGCTTTGGTTGCTATAGGTGCTGTGGGTGCTGTGGGTGCTATAAGTGGTATAGGTGCTGTGGGTGCTATAGGTGATATAGCTGTTGTGGGTGCTGTGGGTGCTATAGGTGCTGTGGGTGCTTTAGATGCTGTGGGTGCTATAGGTTCTACAAGTACTGTGGGTGTTGGGGGTCCTATAACTGCTATAGGTGCTGTGGGTGCTATAGGTGCTATAGCTGCTGTGGATGCTGCGGATGCTATGGGTGCTATAGGTGCTGTGGGTGCTGTAAGTGGTATAGGTGATACAGGTGATGTGGGTGCTATAGCTGCTGTGGGTGCTGTGGGTACTATAGGTGCTATGGGGGCCATGGGTGCTGTGGGTACTGTGGGTGCTATAGCTGGCTATAGCTGCTGTGGGTGCTGTGGATGCTGTGGGTGCTGTGTGTGCTATAAGTGGTATAGGTGCTGTGGGAACTGTAGGTGACGTGGGTGCTGTGGGTGCTATAGGTGCTGTGGGTGCTATAGGTGCTGTAGGTGCTCTGGGTGCTGCGCATGCTGTGGGAGCTGTGGGGTTTTGTTGCGACGGAGGGAAGACACAGTCACTCAATATGAGTGATCAGCAGACTTCGTTTATTGTCCCTTACGGTCACCTTTTACGCCTTGTTATAATTAGCTCATGCATATTACAGAAGTTAAGCTCATTATTGGTTAGTTGCCTAAATACCAAGCCCGCCCCTGGTTTCTCTTCTGGAGTTACCTGTTCCCACCTGGAACATTCTTTTCCCACCGCGATCTTCCTGTTTCTGTGTAACAAGGACAGCCAAGGCCAGTGTATTTTGCTTTACTTCAGAGAAGCTGAGAGCGATGTGCATTTCTGTCCAGGGGCTGGACTATGTCTGTGTGACCTTTTCAGCTAGCCAGTTACCCACAGGTCTTATACGTGCTGTGGGTGCTATAAGTGGTATGGGTGCTGTGGGTGCTATAGGTGATAGAGCTGTTGTGGGTGCTGTGGGTGCTATAGATTCTGTGGGTGCTCTAGGTGCTGTGGGTACTGTGGGCGTGATAGATGCTGTGGGTGCTATAGCTGCTATAGGTGCTGGGGGTTCTGTAGCTGCTATAGGTGCTGTGGGTGCTGTGATTGCTATAGGTGCTGTGGGTGGCATATGTTCTTTGGGTGCTGTGGGTGCTGTGGGAGCTATAGGTGCTGAGCAGGTTTCAGTGGGTGCTATAGGTGCTTTGTGTGCTCTGGGTGCTGTGGGTGCCATAGGTGCTGTGGGTGCTGTCCTGCTGGGTGCCGGGTGCTGTGGGTGGTATGGGTGCTGTGGGTGCCATAGGTGCTTTGGGTGCTGTGGGTGTTATAGGTGCTATAGGTGCTGTGGGGGCCATAGGTGCTCTGGGTACTGTGGGTGCTTTAGGTGCTATAGGTGCTGTGGGTGCCGTGGGTTCTTTGGGTGCTATAAGGGCTGTGGGTGCTATCGTTGCTGTGGGTGCTATAGGTGATTTAGGTGATTCTATGGGTGCTATAGGTGCTATAGGTGCTGTGGATGCTGTGGCTGCTCTGGGTGCTGTGAGTGCCATAGGTTCTGTGGGTGCCGTGGGTGCTCTTGGTGCTGTGGGTGCTATAGCTGCTATAGGTGCTGTGGCTGCTGGGGGTGGTATAGCTGCTATAGGTGCTGTGGGTGCTATAGGTTCTCTGGGTGCTATTGGTGCTGTGGGTACTGTGGGTGCTATAGGTGCTGTGGATACTGTTGGTTCTCTTGGTGCTGTGGGAGCTATAGGTGCTGTGGGTGCTGCGAGTGCTGTGGGTGCTATAGGTGCTCTTGGTACTGTGGGTGCTATAGGTGCTGTGGGTACTGTGAGTGCTGTGGGTGCTATAGCTGCAATGGGTGCTATGTGTGATATAGGTGCTCTGGGTGCTGTAGGTGCTGTAAGTATTGTGGGTGCTATAAGTGCTGTGGATGCTATAGGTGTTATAAGTATTGTGGGTACTATATGTGATGTGGGTGCCATAGGTGCTGTGTGTGCTATAGGTGCTGTGGGTGCTGTGATTCCTGTGGGTGCTGTAGGTGCTGTGGGTGCTCTGCGTAGTGTGGGTGCTATAGGTGCTTTGCGTGCTGTAGGTGCTGTGGGTGCTATAGGTGCTGTGGGTGCTGTGGGTGCTATAGGTGCTATGGGGGCCATGGGTGCTCAGGGTGATGTGGGTGCTATAGGTGCTATATGTGCTTTGGGTGCTGTGGGTGCCACAGGTTCTATAGGTGCTGTGGCTGTGTGGGTGCTGTGGGTTCTGTTGGTGCCATAGGTGCTGTGGGTGCTGTGTGTGCTGTGTGTGGCATATGTTCTTTGGGTGCTGTGGGTGCCATAGGTGCTGAGGGTGCTCTGGGTGCTTTGGGTGCTGTGGGTGTTATAGGTACTGTGGGGGCCATAGGTGCTCTGGGTGCTGTGGGTGCTATAGGTGCTCTGGATGCTGTGGGAACTATAGGTGCTGAGTAGGGTGCTGTGGGTGCTATAGTTGCTGTGGATGCTGTGGGAGCTATAGGTGCTGAGCAGGGTGCTGTGGGTGCTGTAGGTGCTGTGGGTGCTGTGGGAGCTATAGGTGCTGAGCAGGTTTCGGTGGGTGCTATAGGTGCTTTGTGTGCTCTGGGTGCTGTGGGTGCCATAGGTGCTGTGGGTGCTGTGGGTGCTGTGGGTGCTGTGGGTGCCATGGGTGCCGTGGGTGCTGTGGGTGCCATAGGTGCTGTGGGTGCTGTGGGTGCTGTGGGTGCTGTCGTGCTGGGTGCCGGGTGCCGGGTGCCGTGGAGCATGTTCTGAGCAGGGTGCTGTGCAGCTGTGTGTGGGCATGCTGGGTGTTTTGGGTGCTGGGTGCCGTGGGTGCTGTGGGTTCTGTGGTTGCTGGGTACCGGGTGCTGGGTGTTGGGTGCTGTGGGTGCTGGGTGTCAGGTGCCGTGGCCGGATGGGTGCTGAGCAGGGTGCTGTGCAGCTGTGGGTGGGCATGCCGGCCTGGTACGTGGCCGCGTGCCGTGCCAACGTGCGCAGCGGCGCCATCATGGCCAACTTGTCGGACACGGAGATCCAGCGCGAGATCGGGATCAGCAACCCCCTGCACCGGCTGAAGCTGCGCCTGGCCATCCAGGAGATGGTGTCCCTCACCAGCCCCTCCGCGCCCGCCTCCGCACGCACGGTGCGCTCGCACGGGGGGCTCGCACGAGGGGCCTTTCATGGGGGGCTTTGCACGAGGGGCTTCACACGGGGGCTTCGCAAGGGGAGATTTGCACCAGGGAGCTTCACGCAGGGGCTTTGCACCAGGGATCTTGCACAAGGGGCACAAAGACCTCACGCAGGGGCTCTGCACGGGGGGATTTGCACCAGGGATTTTGCACGGGGGCCTCGCACAGGGGCTTCACACCGGGGGATTTGCACCAGGGACCTCACATGAGGGGCTTTGCGTGGGAGGCCTTGCCCAAGGGACTTTGCACCGGGGCTTTGCACGAGGGGCCTTGGACAGGGGGCTTTGCACTGGGGGGCCTTGCACAAGGGCCTCACACAGGGGGATTTGCACCAGGGAGCTTCACGCAGGGGCTTTGCACGGGGGATTTGCAGGGGGGGGCCTGGCACAAGAGGTCTTGCATGAGGGGCCTTGCACGGGGGGCTTTGCACCAGGGTCTTTGTATGGTGGGCTTCACATGGGGAGCTTTGCACGGGGGGCTTTGCACCAGGGGGGGCTCATGCAGGGGGCTTCACACCAGGGGCTTTGCGTGAGGGGGCTTGCACAGGGGGCTTTGCACTAGGGCCTTCGCACAAGGGCTCTTGCATGTGGGCTTCACAGGAGGAGTTTCGTGTAGGGGGTTTCACGAGGGGCCTGACACCAGCGCTTGCACGGGGACCTCACACAGCCCCGCGCTCGGGGGGGGCCTTGCATGGTCTCACGTGGCCTTGCACGAGTGCCTTGCACGAGTCCCTTGCACCAGTGCCTTGCACACCCCAATGACACGTGTGTGTGTCACCCCCCCCAGTCCACGGGCAACGTCTGGATGACTCACGAGGAGATGGAGTCGCTGACGGCCACCACCCAGCCGGTGAGCGTGAGCCCTCGTGTGACGCACGAGGAGGGGGGGGTGGGGTGTCGTGGGATGGGGGGATGGGCCCCCCTGATGCGTCTCCCCCCCCCGCCCCTCCCCCACCGCTGCCAGGAGACGAAGGAGATCAGCTGGGAGCAGGTAGGGGCAGGGGCTTGCACGAGGGCAAGGGCTTGCACGACGATGGGCCTTGCACGAGGATGGGGCCTTGCACAAGGGGTTTATAGGAGCCCAGGGCTTCGCACGAGGGTTTGTGCAGGAGGATGGGGCTTTGCACGGGGACCTTGCAGGAACAGGGGGCCTTGCAGGCTGCCATGACCTTGCACGAGCCCCCTCCCCCAGAGCCTTGCACGAGGGACCTTGCACGTGTCCTGCCCCTTGCACGAGGGTTTGCCCCCCCCGCCCCCGAACCCTGAGCCTTGCACGAGGGCAGCCACTGGCACAAGTGATCTTGCACGACGGTCCTGGCAGAGATAAGGGGGGGAAGTTTCACAGGAGGGTCCTGGCAGGGGTAAGGGGGAGTTCAGAAGGGTCCTGGCAGGGCAAAGGACAGGTTTCCCAGGGAGGGCCCTGGCAGGGCTGCGGGCACAGGGGCTGGCAGTGGGGGGGGGACCAGCGGTGCCAGGCTGTGGCTGTCCCCAGATCCTGGCCTACGGGGACATGAACCACGAGTGGGTGGGGAACGAATGGCTGCCAGCCTGGGGCTGCCCCAGTACCGCAGCTACTTCATGGAGTCGCTGGTGGACGCCCGGATGCTCGACCACCTCAGCAAGAAGGAGCTGAGGGGGCAGCTCAAGATGGTCGACTCCTTCCATCGGTCGGTGGGGGGGGGGGGTCCCCACTCACCCCCTAATTATTTTTTTGGGGGGAGGAGGGGTTAGTCCTGGGTGTGGGGTGTGGGTCAAAGGGGAGGGGAGGACCTGGGGATGGAGGGGCAATAGGGATGGGGGTGGTTGTATGGGGTGGGGGAGAACCATTGGGGATCGGAGGGGGGGGGGGTTGGGAATGGGGGACCCCCCCTTGGGATGGGGGACGCCACTTGGAATTGAGGATCCCCCTGGGAATGGGAGGCACTGGGGATGGGGGGTGGTCCTCTGGGAACGGGGGTTCCCCAGGTAACAAGGTACCCACCCTGGGAAGGGGGACCCTCAGGGTGACCCCAGGACCCTCTGGGTGACCCTGGGACCCTCGGGGTGACCCCAGCCCCCCCAGGGTGACCCCAGCCCCCCCCCCAGGGTGAGTCTCCATTACGGCATCATGTGCCTGAAACGCCTCAACTACGATCGGAAGGAGCTGGAGCGGCGGCGGGAGGAGAGCCAGGCCCAGAGCACCGGTACGGGGGTCCAGGGGGCTCCTGGGGGGTCCTGAGGGGGTCCTGAAGGGGAGAGCCAGGCCCAGAGCACCGGTACGGGGGCCTGGGAGGGTCCTGGGGGAGTCTGGGGTGTCCGGGGGGAGGCCTGGGGGTTGGGGGGTGGTCCTGGGGTATCCTGAGTGGGCCTGTGGGGGTCTGGGGGGGTCCTGAGGTTCCTTTGGGGCACCATGGGGTGCCATGGGTCACTGTGGGGTGCTGTGGGTCACCTCGGGGTGCCATGGGGGTGCCGTGGGGGGTACCGTGGGGTGCCATGGGGGTGCCATGGGGTGCTGTGGGTCACCTCGGGGTGCCATGGGGGTGCCATGGGGTGCTGTGGGGCGCTGTGGGGTGCTGTGGGGCACTGTGGGGTGCCGTGGGGCAGTGACGTGTCCCCCAGACGTGGTGGTGTGGTCGAACGAGCGGGTGACGGCGTGGGTGCAGAGCGTGGGGCTGAAGGAGTTCGCCCGCAACCTGGGGGGAGAGCGGGGTGCACGGGGCGCTGCTGGCACTCGACGACACCTTCGACTGGGCTGACCTGGCCCTGCTGCTGCAGATCCCCACCCAGAACACCCAGGTGGGCCACTGGGGGGACTGGGAGGGGCTGGGGGGGGACCGGGAGGAACTGGGAGAGGACTGGGGGCAACTGGGAGGGACTGGGAGGTAGTGGGAGGGGACTGGGGGCAACTGGGAGGGACTGGGAGGGGACTGGGAGGAACTGGGGGCAACTGGAGGGGCTGGAGGGACTGGAAGGAACTGGGAGGGGACTGGGGGCAACTGGGAGGGGCTGTGAGGTACTGGGAGGGAACTGGGGGCAACTGGGAGGGACTGGGAGGGGCTGGGGGGGACCGGGAGGAACTGGGAGAGGACTGGGGGCAACTGGGAGGGACTGGGAGGTAGTGGGAGGGGACTGGGGCAACTGGGAGGGACTGGGAGGGGACTGGGAGGAACTGGGGGCAACTGGGAGGGGCTGGGAGGGACTGGAAGGAACTGGGAGGGGACTGGGGGCAACTGGGAGGGGCTGTGAGGTACTGGGAGGGAACTGGGGGCAACTGGGAGGGACTGGGAGGGGACTGGGGGGGACTGGAAGGAACTGGGAGGGGACTGGGGGCAACTGGGAGAGGACTAAGGGGAACTGGGAGGGACTGGGGGCACCTGGGGTGCTGAGAGGGGACCGGGGAAACTGGGAGGGGACTAAGGGCAAGTGGGAGTGACTGGGGGGCACTGGGAGCACCTGCGGGTGCCGAGAGGGGACTGGGGGCAACTGGGAGGGACTGGGGGAGCTGGACAGCCACAGCCCCCCCCAGGCGCGGCAGCTGCTGGAGAAGGAGTTCAGCGCCCTCATCAGCGCGGGCACCGACCGGCGCCTGGACGAGGTGGGGCCGGGACCCCCCCCTCCATGGGACCCGCACCTATGAGACACACCCCCCCCCCCCATGGGAGCCCAGAGACCCCACCCATGGGTGGCCCCACCATATGGGATCCTCCAGCTCCCACCCAGTCCCCATCTCAGGGGTCGGGGTGCCCCCCATACACCCCCAGGGACCCCCCAGCCCCTATCTCAGGGCTCAGGGTGCCTCCCCACCCGTGGGTGCCCCCCCATACACCCCCAGGGACCCCCCCAGCCCCTATCTCAGGGGTCAGGGTGCCTCCCCACCCATGGGTGCCCCCCCATACACCCCCAGGGACCCCCCAGCCCCTATCTCAGGGGTCAGGGTGCCTCCCCACCCGTGGGTGCCCCCCCATACACCCCCAGGGACCCCCCAGCCCCCTATCTCAGGGCTCAGGGTGCCTCCCCACCCATGGGTGCCCCCCCATACACACCCAGGGACCCCCCAGCCCCTATCTCAGGGCTCAGGGTGCCCCCACCCTACACATGGACACCCCCTCAGGGACCCTCTAGCCCCCACCCCCACCGCCTCAGGGACCCTCCAGCCCCCCCCCCCCCGCTCCCCAGTCCCTGTCTGAGGGGTCAGGGTGCCCCCCCCACCCATGGGTGCCCCCCCCAGGACGGCTCCAAGGCCTTCAGCCGCTCCCCGTCCTGGCGTAAGCTGTTCCGGGAGAAGGAGCTGCGGGGGGCGGGCCCCGACGCCGCCGAGATGCTGCCCCCGACATTCCGAGGGGGGCCCCTGGGGACCCCCGCCCTGCCGCTGCGCAAGATCCAGCCTGAGGGTGAGGGGGGGGCGGGTGGTATGGGGGGGCAGACTGGGGGTGGTCGGGGGGGGCTGCAAATGGGGGGGTCTGGGCCATATGGGGAGGCTTGTGGGGGTGGACGACTCGGGGTGGTCAGGGATGGGGGGCTGGAAATGGGGGGGGGGGGGGGGGCTGGGTCATATGGGGGGGGTGGAGAAGCCACGGGGGTGGGCACAGAGCTATGGGGGGGGGGGGGTCCCTGACGCTGTGCCCCTTCCCCCTCAGGTACACTCGCTGCCCCCCCAAAGAGGGGCTGGGGTGGTCTGTGCGGACCTACTCCTGCTAGCGGTGAGGGGGGGCTGGAATGGGGGGGGGGGGGAGGCAGGATTGGGGAGGGCACCCCTGAGAAATAGGGGAGGGGGCTGGGAAAATGGGGAGGCGGGGTGGGGGTGGGGGAAGGTCCTGGGGGGGGGTAATAGGGACAGGCGGTTGAGTGATGGGGGAGGAGGGGGGGGTGCGAAATTGAGGGGGGGGCTCAATTGGAGGGTGTCCTGGTTGTGGGCCCCCCCTCACTATTCCCCCCCCCTCCCCCAGGTGCCCTGAAGTGATGGATGAAGCCTTGGGGGGGGTGGGGGTGGGGAAGAACACACCCCCAAAAACCGTCCCCCCCCAAACCACCCCCTCCCCATGTGTGTGTGCAGGGGGGGGTATTTGGGGGGGGGGGGGGGGGCTTCCCCCCCCAGTTGCCAAGCCCCAGGTGGCTCTGGATCTGCTGCTAAAAAAAGGGGGGGGGGGTTGGGGGTCTCCCCTCCCTCCACTGCCTTGCCCCCCCCCTCCCCCGCAGCAACCCCCCCCCCCTTTTTAATTCCCTCATCTTGGGGGGGGGGGAGGGGCACGGGGGGGGTTTTTGCATGGAAAAAAAATTAAAAAAATGGGGAAACAACCCCAAAACCCCTCAAAAATGCGGAGTTTGTGTCACCCCCACCCCAAAAAAAGGAAATGGGGGTCGCCCCCCCCCCCATTGACCCTACAGAGCCCCCTGGGCCCCCCCATTCACCTATAGCCCCCCCCAATCTCTGTAGCTGCCCCCCCCCCCATATACCACCACCAGCGTTTCAGGCCTTTTATTTGCAGCCCACCCCCCCAAAATGGGGAGGGGGGCACGACATGGGGGCGGGCAGCTGAGGGGGGGTGGTCCCGGCCCCCCCCAGATCCATTCAGGCTTCTGGTGCCACGAAGAAGCTCGCGAGTGACCTTGCGGAGGGGGGAAGATTAAATTGCGGGGGGGGGGGGGAATCACACATACATAACACACACACCCCCCCCAAAAATAAGGGGGGGGGTGGGCAAGGTGATGGGGGTTTGGGCCCCCCCTTTTGGGGAGGGGGGGGAGCACTTACTGCAGTAAAGCCCTGAGAGCTCGTCCACGAGGCTCCCTGGAAGGCAAAGGGGGGGTCTGGGAGGGTGGTGGACCCCCCTCATTGGGGGGTGGGGGGGTCTGGGGGGGGACTCAGGTGGTCGTGGGAGGAGCTGGGGGGGGTCATAGCAGGGTTTGGGGGGGGGCTCGGGGGATTTGGGGGGGGCCGTGAGGCATCGGGGGGCTGGGGGGTGTCCAGGGGCATGAGGGGGGGTCGTGAAGCACTTTGGGCGTCTGAGGGGTGTTTGGGGGACATCAGGGGCATTTGGGGGGGTCGTGGGGGGTCTGGGGGGGCTCAGGGGGATTTGGGGGGGTCTGGGGGGTGGGGGTGGGGGTCTCACCGGGCTGGCAGGCGGTGTCACACAGCAGGGGGCACAGGTAGCAGAACTGGCAGCCCTGGGGGGGGGAAAGGGGGGGTAACAGAGATCACAGGGGTCACGGTCACAGGGGTCGCGGGGTCACGGGGTTACCTGGCAGTGGGGACAGTGGTCACCGGTGTCACCCTCGGCGCAGGGACAGTGGGCGCAGAGGCGGCAGCGCTGGAAATGAGGGGGGGCAAAGGGGTCACTGAGGGGTCTTGTGTCCCCCCTCCCCCCCCCCCCCAGGAGTGGCCCTGGTCCCGGGGGATGGGGGGTGTCCCCAAGGGGGAGGTCCCTGTCCCAGGGGGGC
>NW_026599446.1:0-36576 GCF_023634085.1 Falco cherrug
TTCTGTTGGTAGTTTTTACACTACCCCGGTAGGCAGCTGAAAGGCACCACAAAACTTGTTCTACCTGCTTTCTGGGCTGAGATGGGGAATCGCTGAATTTTGGACTCGGCTGGTGACAAAATGTTCCAAACACACCCCATGCACAACTCCACCGGGGAAGGTGCCAGAAACGAGTTCTGTTGGTAGTTTTTTACACTACCCCGGTAGGCAGCTGAAAGGCACCACAAAACTTGTTCTACCTGCTTTCTGGGCTGAGATGGGGAATCGCTGAATTTTGGACTCGGCTGGTGACAAAATGTTCCAAACACACCCCATGCACAACTCCACCGGGGAAGGTGCCAGAAACGAGTTCTGTTGGTAGTTTTTACACTACCCCGGTAGGCAGCTGAAAGGCACCACAAAACTTGTTCTACCTGCTTTCTGGGCTGAGATGGGGAATCGCTGAATTTTGGACTCGGCTGGTGACAAAATGTTCCAAACACACCCCATGCACAACTCCACCGGGGAAGGTGCCAGAAACGAGTTCTGTTGGTAGTTTTTACACTACCCCGGTAGGCAGAGAAAGGCACCACAAAACTTGTTCTACCTGCTTTCTGGGCTGAGATGGGGAATCGCTGAATTTTGGACTCGGCTGGTGACAAAATGTTCCAAACACACCCCCATGCACAACTCCACCGGGGAAGGTGCCAGAAACGAGTTCTGTTGGTAGTTTTTACACTACCCCGGTAGGCAGCTGAAAGGCACCACAAAACTTGTTCTACCTGCTTTCTGGGCTGAGATGGGGAATCGCTGAATTTTGGACTCGGCTGGTGACAAAATGTTCCAAACACACCCCATGCACAACTCCACCGGGGAAGGTGCCAGAAACGAGTTCTGTTGGTAGTTTTTACACTACCCCGGTAGGCAGCTGAAAGGCACCACAAAACTTGTTCTACCTGCTTTCTGGGCTGAGATGGGGAATCGCTGAATTTTCGACTCGGCTGGTGACAAAATGTTCCAAACACACCCCGATGCACAACTCCACCGGGGAAGGTGCCAGAAAGGAGTTCTTGTGGTAGTTTTTACACTACCCCGGTAGGCAGCTGAAAGGCACCACAAAACTTGTTCTACCTGCTTTCTGGGCTGAGATGGGGAATCGCTGAATTTTGGACTCGGCTGGTGACAAAATGTTCCAAACACACCCCATGCACAACTCCACCGGGGAAGGTGCCAGAAACGAGTTCTGTTGGTAGTTTTTACACTACCCCGGTAGGCAGCTGAAAGGCACCACAAAACTTGTTCTACCTGCTTTCTGGGCTGAGATGGGGAATCGCTGAATTTTGGACTCGGCTGGTGACAAAATGTTCCAAACACACCCCATGCACAACCTCCACCGGGGAAGGTGCCAGAAACGAGTTCTGTTGGTAGTTTTTACACTACCCCGGTAGGCAGCTGAAAGGCACCACAAAACTTGTTCTACCTGCTTTCTGGGCTGAGATGGGGAATCGCTGAATTTTGGACTCGGCTGGTGACAAAATGTTCCAAACACACCCCATGCACAGCTCCACCGGGGAAGGTGCCAGAATCGAGTTCTGTTGGTAGTTTTTACACTACCCCGGTAGGCAAGAGAAAAGGCACCACAAAACTTGTTCTACCTGCTTTCTGGGCTGAGATGGGGAATCGCTGAATCTTCGACTCGGCTGGTGACAAAATGTTCCAAACACACCCCATGCACAACTCCACCGGGGAAGGTGCCAGAAAGGAGTTCTATTGGTAGTTTTTACACTACCCCGGTAGGCAGCTGAAAGGCACCACAAAACTTGTTCTACCTGCTTTCTGGGCTGAGATGGGGAATCGCTGAATTTTGGACTCGGCTGGTGACAAAATGTTCCAAACACACCCCATGCACAACTCCACCGGGGAAGGTGCCAGAAACGAGTTCTGTTGGTAGTTTTTACACTACCCCGGTAGGCAGCTGAAAGGCACCACAAAACTTGTTCTACCTGCTTTCTGGGCTGAGATGGGGAATCGCTGAATTTTGGACTCGGCTGGTGACAAAATGTTCCAAACACACCCCATGCACAACTCCACCGGGGAAGGTGCCAGAAACGAGTTCTGTTGGTAGTTTTTACACTACCCCGGTAGGCAGCTGAAAGGCACCACAAACTTGTTCTACCTGCTTTCTGGGCTGAGATGGGGAATCGCTGAATTTTGGACTCGGCTGGTGACAAAATGTTCCAAACACACCCCATGCACAACTCCACCGGGGAAGGTGCCAGAATCGAGTTCCGTTGGTAGTTTTTACACTACCCCGGTAGGCAAGAGAAAGGCACCACAAAACTTGTTGTACCTGCTTTCTGGGCTGAGATGGGGAATCGCTGAATTTTGGACTCGGCTGGTGACAAAATGTTCCAAACACACCCCATGCACAACTCCACCGGGGAAGGTGCCAGAATCGAGTTCCGTTGGTAGTTTTTACACTACCCCGGTAGGCAGCTGAAAGGCACCACAAAACTTGTTCTACCTGCTTTCTGGGCTGAGATGGGGAATCGCTGAATTTTGGACTCGGCTGGTGACAAAATGTTCCAAACACACCCCATGCACACCTCCACCGGGGAAGGTGGCCAGAAACGAGTTCTGTTGGTAGTTTTTACACTACCCCGGTAGGCAGCTGAAAGGCACCACAAAACTTGTTCTACCTGCTTTCTGGGCTGAGATGGGGAATCGCTGAATTTTGGACTCGGCTGGTGACAAAATGTTCCAAACACACCCCATGCACAACTCCACCGGGGAAGGTGCCAGAAACGAGTTCTGTTGGTAGTTTTTACACTACCCCGGTAGGCAGCTGAAAGGCACCACAAAACTTGTTCTACCTGCTTTCTGGGCTGAGATGGGGAATCGCTGAATTTTGGACTCGGCTGGTGACAAAATGTTCCAAACACACCCCATGCACAACTCCACCGGGGAAGGTGCCAGAAACGAGTTCTGTTGGTAGTTTTTACACTACCCCGGTAGGCAAGAGAAAGGCACCACAAAACTTGTTCTACCTGCTTTCTGGGCTGAGATGGGGAATCGCTGAATTTTCGACTCGGCTGGTGACAAAATGTTCCAAACACACCCCATGCACAACTCCACCGGGGAAGGTGCCAGAAACGAGTTCTGTTGGTAGTTTTTACACTACCCCGGTAGGCAGCTGAAAGGCACCACAAAACTTGTTCTACCTGCTTTCTGGGCTGAGATGGGGAATCGCTGAATTTTGGACTCGGCTGGTGACAAAATGTTCCAAACACACCCCATGCACAACTCCACCGGGGAAGGTGCCAGAAACGAGTTCTGTTGGTAGTTTTTACACTACCCCGGTAGGCAAGGAAAGGCACCACAAAACTTGTTCTACCTGCTTTCTGGGCTGAGATGGGGAATCGCTGAATTTTGGACTCGGCTGGTGACAAAATGTTCCAAACACACCCCATGCACAACTCCACCGGGGAAGGTGCCAGAAACGAGTTCTGTTGGTAGTTTTTACACTACCCCGGTAGGCAGCTGAAAGGCACCACAAAACTTGTTCTACCTGCTTTCTGGGCTGAGATGGGGAATCGCTGAATTTTGGACTCGGCTGGTGACAAAATGTTCCAAACACACCCCATGCACAACTCCACCGGGAAGGTGCCAGAAACGAGTTCTGTTGGTAGTTTTTACACTACCCCGGTAGGCAGCTGAAAGGCACCACAAAACTTGTTCTACCTGCTTTCTGGGCTGAGATGGGGAATCGCTGAATTTCGACTCGGCTGGTGACAAAATGTTCCAAACACACCCCATGCACAACTCCACCGGGGAAGGTGCCAGAAACGAGTTCTATTGGTAGTTTTTTACACTACCCCGGTAGGCAGCTGAAAGGCACCACAAAACTTGTTCTACCTGCTTTCTGGGCTGAGATGGGGAAATCGCTGAATTTTGGACTCGGCTGGTGACAAAATGTTCCAAACACACCCCATGCACAACTCCACCGGGGAAGGTGCCAGAAACGAGTTCTGTTGGTAGTTTTTACACTACCCGGTAGGCAGCTGAAAGGCACCACAAAACTTGTTCTACCTGCTTTCTGGGCTGAGATGGGGAATCGCTGAATTTTGGACTCGGCTGGTGACAAAATGTTCCAAACACACCCCATGCACAACTCCACCGGGGAAGGTGCCAGAAACGAGTTCTGTTGGTAGTTTTTACACTACCCCCGGTAGCAGCTGAAAGGCACCACAAAACTTGTTCTACCTGCTTTCTGGGCTGAGATGGGGAATCGCTGAATTTTGGACTCGGCTGGTGACAAAATGTTCCAAACACACCCCATGCACAGCTCCACCGGGAAGGTGCCAGAATCGAGTTCCGTTGGTAGTTTTTACACTACCCGGTAGGCAAGAGAAAGGCACCACAAAACTTGTTCTACCTGCTTTCTGGGCTGAGATGGGGAATCGCTGAATCTTCGACTCGGCTGGTGACAAAATGTTCCAAACACACCCCATGCACAACTCCACCGGGGAAGGTGCCAGAAAGGAGTTCTATTGGTAGTTTTTACACTACCCGGTAGGCAGCTGAAAGGCACCACAAAACTTGTTCTACCTGCTTTCTGGGCTGAGATGGGGAATCGCTGAATTTTGGACTCGGCTGGTGACAAAATGTTCCAAACACACCCCATGCACAACTCCACCGGGGAAGGTGCCAGAAACGAGTTCTGTTGGTAGTTTTTACACTACCCCGGTAGGCAGCTGAAAGGCACCACAAAACTTGTTCTACCTGCTTTCTGGGCTGAGATGGGGAATCGCTGAATTTTGGACTCGGCTGGTGACAAAATGTTCCAAACACACCCCATGCACAACTCCACCGGGGAAGGTGCCAGAAACGAGTTCTGTTGGTAGTTTTTACACTACCCCGGTAGGCAGCTGAAAGGCACCACAAAACTTGTTCTACCTGCTTTCTGGGCTGAGATGGGGAATCGCTGAATTTTGGACTCGGCTGGTGACAAAATGTTCCAAACACACCCCATGCACAACTCCACCGGGGAAGGTGCCAGAATCGAGTTCCGTTGGTAGTTTTTACACTACCCCGGTAGGCAAGAGAAAGGCACCACAAAACTTGTTGTACCTGCTTTCTGGGCTGAGATGGGGAATCGCTGAATTTTGGACTCGGCTGGTGACAAAATGTTCCAAACACACCCCATGCACAACTCCACCGGGGAAGGTGCCAGAAACGAGTTCTGTTGGTAGTTTTTACACTACCCCGGTAGGCAGCTGAAAGGCACCACAAAACTTGTTCTACCTGCTTTCTGGGCTGAGATGGGGAATCGCTGAATTTTGGACTCGGCTGGTGACAAAATGTTCCAAACACACCCCATGCACAACTCCACCGGGGAAGGTGCCAGAAACGAGTTCTGTTGGTAGTTTTTACACTACCCCGGTAGGCAGCTGAAAGGCACCACAAAACTTGTTCTACCTGCTTTCTGGGCTGAGATGGGGAATCGCTGAATTTTGGACTCGGCTGGTGACAAAATGTTCCAAACACACCCCATGCACAACTCCACCGGGGAAGGTGCCAGAAACGAGTTCTGTTGGTAGTTTTTACACTACCCCGGTAGGCAGCTGAAAGGCACCACAAAACTTGTTCTACCTGCTTTCTGGGCTGAGATGGGGAATCGCTGAATTTTGGACTCGGCTGGTGACAAAATGTTCCAAACACACCCCATGCACAACTCCACCGGGGAAGGTGCCAGAAAGGAGTTCTATTGGTAGTTTTTACACTACCCCGGTAGGCAGCTGAAAGGCACCACAAAACTTGTTCTACCTGCTTTCTGGGCTGAGATGGGGAATCGCTGAATTTTGGACTCGGCTGGTGACAAAATGTTCCAAACACACCCCATGCACAACTCCACCGGGGAAGGTGCCAGAAACGAGTTCTGTTGGTAGTTTTTACACTACCCCGGTAGGCAGCTGAAAGGCACCACAAAACTTGTTCTACCTGCTTTCTGGGCTGAGATGGGGAATCGCTGAATTTTGGACTCGGCTGCTGACAAAATGTTCCAAACACACCCCATGCACAACTCCACCGGGGAAGGTGCCAGAAACGAGTTCTGTTTGGTAGTTTTTACACTACCCCGGTAGGCAGCTGAAAGGCACCACAAAACTTGTTCTACCTGCTTTCTGGGCTGAGATGGGGAATCGCTGAATTTTGGACTCGGCTGGTGACAAATGTTCCAAACACACCCCATGCACAACTCCACCGGGGAAGGTGCCAGAATCGAGTTCCGTTGGTAGTTTTTACACTACCCCGGTAGGCAGCTGAAAGGCACCACAAAACTTGTTGTACCTGCTTTCTGGGCTGAGATGGGGAATCGCTGAATTTTCGACTCGGCTGGTGACAAAATGTTCCAAACACACCCCATGCACAACTCCACCGGGGAAGGTGCCAGAAACGAGTTCTGTTGGTAGTTTTTACACTACCCCGGTAGGCAGCTGAAAGGCACCACAAAACTTGTTCTACCTGCTTTCTGGGCTGAGATGGGGAATCGCTGAATTTTGGACTCGGCTGGTGACAAAATGTTCCAAACACACCCCATGCACAACTCCACCGGGGAAGGTGCCAGAAACGAGTTCTGTTGGTAGTTTTTACACTACCCCGGTAGGCAGCTGAAAGGCACCACAAAACTTGTTCTACCTGCTTTCTGGGCTGAGATGGGGAATCGCTGAATTTTGGACTCGGCTGGTGACAAAATGTTCCAAACACACCCCATGCACAACTCCACCGGGGAAGGTGCCAGAAACGAGTTCTGTTGGTAGTTTTTACACTACCCCGGTAGGCAGCTGAAAGGCACCACAAAACTTGTTCTACCTGCTTTCTGGGCTGAGATGGGGAATCGCTGAATTTTGGACTCGGCTGGTGACAAAATGTTCCAAACACACCCCATGCACAACTCCACCGGGGAAGGTGCCAGAATCGAGTTCCGTTGGTAGTTTTTACACTACCCCGGTAGGCAAGAGAAAGGCACCACAAAACTTGTTGTACCTGCTTTCTGGGCTGAGATGGGGAATCGCTGAATTTTGGACTCGGCTGGTGACAAAATGTTCCAAACACACCCCATGCACAACTCCACCGGGGAAGGTGCCAGAAACGAGTTCTGTTGGTAGTTTTTACACTACCCCGGTAGGCAGCTGAAAGGCACCACAAAACTTGTTCTACCTGCTTTCTGGGCTGAGATGGGGAATCGCTGAATTTTGGACTCGGCTGGTGACAAAATGTTCCAAACACACCCCATGCACAACTCCACCGGGGAAGGTGCCAGAAACGAGTTCTGTTGGTAGTTTTTACACTACCCCGGTAGGCAGCTGAAAGGCACCACAAAACTTGTTCTACCTGCTTTCTGGGCTGAGATGGGGAATCGCTGAATTTTCAACTCGGCTGGTGACAAAATGTTCCAAACACACCCCATGCACAACTCCACCGGGGAAGGTGCCAGAAACGAGTTCTGTTGGTAGTTTTTACACTACCCCGGTAGGCAGCTGAAAGGCACCACAAAACTTGTTGTACCTGCTTTCTGGGCTGAGATGGGGAATCGCTGAATTTTGGACTCGGCTGGTGACAAAATGTTCCAAACACACCCCATGCACAACTCCACCGGGGAAGGTGCCAGAATCGAGTTCCGTTGGTAGTTTTTACACTACCCCGGTAGGCAAGAGAAAGGCACCACAAAACTTGTTCTACCTGCTTTCTGGGCTGAGATGGGGAATCGCTGAATTTTGGACTCGGCTGGTGACAAAATGTTCCAAACACACCCCATGCACAACTCCACCGGGGAAGGGGCCAGAAAGGAGTTCTATTGGTAGTTTTTACACTACCCCGGTAGGCAGCTGAAAGGCACCACAAAACTTGTTCTACCTGCTTTCTGGGCTGAGATGGGGAATCGCTGAATTTTGGACTCGGCTGGTGACAAAATGTTCCAAACACACCCCATGCACAACTCCACCGGGGAAGGTGCCAGAAACGAGTTCTGTTGGTAGTTTTTACACTACCCCGGTAGGCAGCTGAAAGGCACCACAAAACTTGTTCTACCTGCTTTCTGGGCTGAGATGGGGAATCGCTGAATTTTGGACTCGGCTGCTGACAAAATGTTCCAAACACACCCCATGCACAACTCCACCGGGGAAGGTGCCAGAAACGAGTTCTGTTGGTAGTTTTTACACTACCCCGGTAGGCAGCTGAAAGGCACCACAAAGCTTGTTCTACCTGCTTTCTGGGCTGAGATGGGGAATCGCTGAATTTTGGACTCGGCTGGTGACAAAATGTTCCAAACACACCCCATGCACAACTCCACCGGGGAAGGTGCCAGAAACGAGTTCCGTTGGTAGTTTTTACACTACCCCGGTAGGCAGCTGAAAGGCACCACAAAACTTGTTCTACCTGCTTTCTGGGCTGAGATGGGGAATCGCTGAATTTTGGACTCGGCTGGTGACAAAATGTTCCAAACACACCCCATGCACAACTCCACCGGGGAAGGTGCCAGAAACGAGTTCTGTTGGTAGTTTTTACACTACCCCGGTAGGCAGCTGAAAGGCACCACAAAACTTGTTCTACCTGCTTTCTGGGCTGAGATGGGGAATCGCTGAATTTTGGACTCGGCTGGTGACAAAATGTTCCAAACACACCCCATGCACAACTCCACCGGGGAAGGTGCCAGAAACGAGTTCTGTTGGTAGTTTTTACACTACCCCGGTAGGCAGCTGAAAGGCACCACAAAACTTGTTCTACCTGCTTTCTGGGCTGAGATGGGGAATCGCTGAATTTTGGACTCGGCTGGTGACAAAATGTTCCAAACACACCCCATGCACAACTCCACCGGGGAAGGTGCCAGAAACGAGTTCTGTTGGTAGTTTTTACACTACCCCGGTAGGCAGCTGAAAGGCACCACAAAACTTGTTCTACCTGCTTTCTGGGCTGAGATGGGGAATCGCTGAATTTTGGACTCGGCTGGTGACAAAATGTTCCAAACACACCCCATGCACAACTCCACCGGGGAAGGTGCCAGAAACGAGTTCTGTTTGGTAGTTTTTACACTACCCCGGTAGGCAGCTGAAAGGCACCACAAAACTTGTTCTACCTGCTTTCTGGGCTGAGATGGGGAATCGCTGAATTTTGGACTCGGCTGGTGACAAAATGTTCCAAAAACACCCCATGCACAACTCCACCGGGGAAGGTGCCAGAAACGAGTTCTGTTGGTAGTTTTTACACAACCCCGGTAGGCAGCTGAAAGGCACCACAAAACTTGTTCTACCTGCTTTCTGGGCTGAGATGGGGAATCGCTGAATTTTGGACTCGGCTGGTGACAAAATGTTCCAAACACACCCCATGCACAACTCCACCGGGGAAGGTGCCAGAATCGAGTTCCGTTGGTAGTTTTTACACTACCCCGGTAGGCAAGAGAAAGGCACCACAAAACTTGTTCTACCTGCTTTCTGGGCTGAGATGGGGAATCGCTGAATTTTGGACTCGGCTGGTGACAAATGTTCCAAACACACCCCATGCACAACTCCACCGGGGAAGGTGCCAGAATCGAGTTCCGTTGGTAGTTTTTACACTACCCCGGTAGGCAGCTGAAAGGCACCACAAAACTTGTTCTACCTGCTTTCTGGGCTGAGATGGGGAATCGCTGAATTTTGGACTCGGCTGGTGACAAAATGTTCCAAACACACCCCATGCACAACTCCACCGGGGGAAGGTGCCAGAAACGAGTTCTGTTGGTAGTTTTTACACTACCCCGGTAGGCAGCTGAAAGGCACCACAAAACTTGTTCTACCTGCTTTCTGGGCTGAGATGGGGAATCGCTGAATTTTGGACTCGGCTGCTGACAAAATGTTCCAAACACACCCCATGCACAACTCCACCGGGGAAGGTGCCAGAAACGAGTTCTGTGGTAGTTTTTACACTACCCCGGTAGGCAGCTGAAAGGCACCACAAAACTTGTTCTACCTGCTTTCTGGGCTGAGATGGGGAATCGCTGAATTTTGGACTCGGCTGGTGACAAAATGTTCCAAACACACCCCATGCACAACTCCACCGGGGAAGGTGCCAGAATCGAGTTCCGTTGGTAGTTTTTACACTACCCCGGTAGGCAAGAGAAAGGCACCACAAAACTTGTTCTACCTGCTTTCTGGGCTGAGATGGGGAATCGCTGAATTTTGGACTCGGCTGGTGACAAAATGTTCCAAACACACCCCATGCACAACTCCACCGGGGAAGGTGCCAGAAACGAGTTCTGTTGGTAGTTTTTACACTACCCCGGTAGGCAGCTGAAAGGCACCACAAAACTTGTTCTACCTGCTTTCTGGGCTGAGATGGGGAATCGCTGAATTTTGGACTCGGCTGGTGACAAAATGTTCCAAACACACCCCATGCACAACTCCACCGGGGAAGGTGCCAGAAACGAGTTCTGTTGGTAGTTTTTTACACTACCCCGGTAGGCAGCTGAAAGGCACCACAAAACTTGTTCTACCTGCTTTCTGGGCTGAGATGGGGAATCGCTGAATTTTGGACTCGGCTGGTGACAAAATGTTCCAAACACACCCCATGCACAACTCCACCGGGAAGGTGCCAGAAACGAGTTCTGTTGGTAGTTTTTACACTACCCCGGTAGGCAGCTGAAAGGCACCACAAAACTTGTTCTACCTGCTTTCTGGGCTGAGATGGGGAATCGCTGAATTTTGGACTCGGCTGGTGACAAAATGTTCCAAACACACCCCATGCACAACTCCACCGGGGAAGGTGCCAGAAACGAGTTCCGTTGGTAGTTTTTACACTACCCCGGTAGGCAGCTGAAAGGCACCACAAAACTTGTTCTACCTGCTTTCTGGGCTGAGATGGGGAATCGCTGAATTTTGGACTCGGCTGGTGACAAAATGTTCCAAACACACCCCATGCACAACTCCACCGGGGAAGGTGCCAGAAACGAGTTCTGTTGGTAGTTTTTACACTACCCCGGTAGGCAGCTGAAAGGCACCACAAAACTTGTTCTACCTGCTTTCTGGGCTGAGATGGGGAATCGCTGAATTTTGGACTCGGCTGGTGACAAAATGTTCCAAACACACCCCATGCACAACTCCACCGGGGAAGGTGCCAGAAACGAGTTCTGTTGGTAGTTTTTACACTACCCCGGTAGGCAGCTGAAAGGCACCACAAAACTTGTTCTACCTGCTTTCTGGGCTGAGATGGGGAATCGCTGAATTTTGGACTCGGCTGGTGACAAAATGTTCCAAACACACCCCATGCACAACTCCACCGGGGAAGGTGCCAGAAACGAGTTCTGTTGGTAGTTTTTACACTACCCCGGTAGGCAGCTGAAAGGCACCACAAAACTTGTTCTACCTGCTTTCTGGGCTGAGATGGGGAATCGCTGAATTTTGGACTCGGCTGGTGACAAAATGTTCCAAACACACCCCATGCACAACTCCACCGGGGAAGGTGCCAGAAACGAGTTCTGTTGGTAGTTTTTACACTACCCCGGTAGGCAGCTGAAAGGCACCACAAAACTTGTTCTACCTGCTTTCTGGGCTGAGATGGGGAATCGCTGAATTTTCGACTCGGCTGGTGACAAAATGTTCCAAACACACCCCATGCACAACTCCACCGGGGAAGGTGCCAGAAACGAGTTCTGTTGGTAGTTTTTACACAACCCCGGTAGGCAGCTGAAAGGCACCACAAAACTTGTTCTACCTGCTTTCTGGGCTGAGATGGGGAATCGCTGAATTTTGGACTCGGCTGGTGACAAAATGTTCCAAACACACCCCATGCACAACTCCACCGGGGAAGGTGCCAGAATCGAGTTCCGTTGGTAGTTTTTACACTACCCCGGTAGGCAAGAGAAAGGCACCACAAAACTTGTTCTACCTGCTTTCTGGGCTGAGATGGGGAATCGCTGAATTTTGGACTCGGCTGCTGACAAAATGTTCCAAACACACCCCATGCACAACTCCACCGGGGAAGGTGCCAGAATCGAGTTCCGTTGGTAGTTTTTACACTACCCCGGTAAACAAGAGAAAGGCACCACAAAACTTGTTCTACCTGCTTTCTGGGCTGAGATGGGGAATCGCTGAATTTTGGACTCGGCTGGTGACAAAATGTTCCAAACACACCCCATGCACAACTCCACCGGGGAAGGTGCCAGAAACGAGTTCTGTTGGTAGTTTTTACACTACCCCGGTAGGCAGCTGAAAGGCACCACAAAACTTGTTCTACCTGCTTTCTGGGCTGAGATGGGGAATCGCTGAATTTTCGACTCGGCTGGTGACAAAATGTTCCAAAAACACCCCATGCACAACTCCACCGGGGAAGGTGCCAGAAACGAGTTCTGTTGGTAGTTTTTACACAACCCCGGTAGGCAGCTGAAAGGCACCACAAAACTTGTTCTACCTGCTTTCTGGGCTGAGATGGGGAATCGCTGAATTTTGGACTCGGCTGGTGACAAAATGTTCCAAACACACCCCATGCACAACTCCACCGGGGAAGGTGCCAGAATCGAGTTCCGTTGGTAGTTTTTACACTACCCCGGTAGGCAAGAGAAAGGCACCACAAAACTTGTTCTACCTGCTTTCTGGGCTGAGATGGGGAATCGCTGAATTTTGGACTCGGCTGGTGACAAAATGTTCCAAACACACCCCATGCACAACTCCACCGGGGAAGGTGCCAGAATCGAGTTCCGTTGGTAGTTTTTACACTACCCCGGTAAACAAGAGAAAGGCACCACAAAACTTGTTCTACCTGCTTTCTGGGCTGAGATGGGGAATCGCTGAATTTTGGACTCGGCTGGTGACAAAATGTTCCAAACACACCCCATGCACAACTCCACCGGGGAAGGTGCCAGAAACGAGTTCTGTTGGTAGTTTTTACACTACCCCGGTAGGCAGCTGAAAGGCACCACAAAACTTGTTCTACCTGCTTTCTGGGCTGAGATGGGGAATCGCTGAATTTTGGACTCGGCTGCTGACAAAATGTTCCAAACACACCCCATGCACAACTCCACCGGGGAAGGTGCCAGAAACGAGTTCTGTTGGTAGTTTTTACACTACCCCGGTAGGCAGCTGAAAGGCACCACAAAACTTGTTCTACCTGCTTTCTGGGCTGAGATGGGGAATCGCTGAATTTTGGACTCGGCTGGTGACAAAATGTTCCAAACACACCCCATGCACAACTCCACCGGGGAAGGTGCCAGAATCGAGTTCCGTTGGTAGTTTTTACACTACCCCGGTAGGCAAGAGAAAGGCACCACAAAACTTGTTCTACCTGCTTTCTGGGCTGAGATGGGGAATCGCTGAATTTTGGACTCGGCTGGTGACAAAATGTTCCAAACACACCCCATGCACAACTCCACCGGGGAAGGTGCCAGAAACGAGTTCTGTTGGTAGTTTTTACACTACCCCGGTAGGCAGCTGAAAGGCACCACAAAACTTGTTCTACCTGCTTTCTGGGCTGAGATGGGGAATCGCTGAATTTTCGACTCGGCTGGTGACAAAATGTTCCAAAAACACCCCATGCACAACTCCACCGGGGAAGGTGCCAGAAACGAGTTCTGTTGGTAGTTTTTACACAACCCCGGTAGGCAGCTGAAAGGCACCACAAAACTTGTTCTACCTGCTTTCTGGGCTGAGATGGGGAATCGCTGAATTTTGGACTCGGCTGGTGACAAAATGTTCCAAACACACCCCATGCACAACTCCACCGGGGAAGGTGCCAGAATCGAGTTCCGTTGGTAGTTTTTACACTACCCCGGTAGGCAAGAGAAAGGCACCACAAAACTTGTTCTACCTGCTTTCTGGGCTGAGATGGGGAATCGCTGAATTTTGGACTCGGCTGGTGACAAAATGTTCCAAACACACCCCATGCACAACTCCACCGGGGAAGGTGCCAGAATCGAGTTCCGTTGGTAGTTTTTACACTACCCCGGTAAACAAGAGAAAGGCACCACAAAACTTGTTCTACCTGCTTTCTGGGCTGAGATGGGGAATCGCTGAATTTTGGACTCGGCTGGTGACAAAATGTTCCAAACACACCCCATGCACAACTCCACCGGGGAAGGTGCCAGAAACGAGTTCTGTTGGTAGTTTTTACACTACCCCGGTAGGCAGCTGAAAGGCACCACAAAACTTGTTCTACCTGCTTTCTGGGCTGAGATGGGGAATCGCTGAATTTTGGACTCGGCTGCTGACAAAATGTTCCAAACACACCCCATGCACAACTCCACCGGGGAAGGTGCCAGAAACGAGTTCTGTTGGTAGTTTTTACACTACCCCGGTAGGCAGCTGAAAGGCACCACAAAACTTGTTCTACCTGCTTTCTGGGCTGAGATGGGGAATCGCTGAATTTTGGACTCGGCTGGTGACAAAATGTTCCAAACACACCCCATGCACAACTCCACCGGGGAAGGTGCCAGAATCGAGTTCCGTTGGTAGTTTTTACACTACCCCGGTAGGCAAGAGAAAGGCACCACAAAACTTGTTCTACCTGCTTTCTGGGCTGAGATGGGGAATCGCTGAATTTTGGACTCGGCTGGTGACAAAATGTTCCAAACACACCCCATGCACAACTCCACCGGGGAAGGTGCCAGAAACGAGTTCTGTTGGTAGTTTTTACACTACCCCGGTAGGCAGCTGAAAGGCACCACAAAACTTGTTCTACCTGCTTTCTGGGCTGAGATGGGGAATCGCTGAATTTTGGACTCGGCTGGTGACAAAATGTTCCAAACACACCCCATGCACAACTCCACCGGGGAAGGTGCCAGAATCGAGTTCCGTTGGTAGTTTTTACACTACCCCGGTAGGCAAGAGAAAGGCACCACAAAACTTGTTCTACCTGCTTTCTGGGCTGAGATGGGGAATCGCTGAATTTTCGACTCGGCTGGTGACAAAATGTTCCAAACACACCCCATGCACAACTCCACCGGGGAAGGTGCCAGAAACGAGTTCTGTTGGTAGTTTTTACACTACCCCGGTAGGCAGCTGAAAGGCACCACAAAACTTGTTCTACCTGCTTTCTGGGCTGAGATGGGGAATCGCTGAATTTTGGACTCGGCTGGTGACAAAATGTTCCAAACACACCCCATGCACAACTCCACCGGGGAAGGTGCCAGAAAGGAGTTCTGTTGGTAGTTTTTACACTACCCCGGTAGGCAGCTGAAAGGCACCACAAAACTTGTTCTACCTGCTTTCTGGGCTGAGATGGGGAATCGCTGAATTTTGGACTCGGCTGGTGACAAAATGTTCCAAACACACCCCATGCACAACTCCACAGGGGAAGGTGCCAGAATCGAGTTCCGTTGGTAGTTTTTACACTACCCCGGTAGGCAGCTGAAAGGCACCACAAAACTTGTTCTACCTGCTTTCTGGGCTGAGATGGGGAATCGCTGAATTTTGGACTCGGCTGGTGACAAAATGTTCCAAACACACCCCATGCACAACTCCACCGGGGAAGGTGCCAGAAAGGAGTTCTATTGGTAGTTTTTACACTACCCCGGTAGGCAGCTGAAAGGCAGCACAAAACTTGTTCTACCTGCTTTCTGGGCTGAGATGGGGAATCGCTGAATTTTGGACTCGGCTGGTGACAAAATGTTCCAAACACACCCCATGCACAACTCCACCGGGGAAGGTGCCAGAAACGAGTTCTGTTGGTAGTTTTTACACTACCCCGGTAGGCAGCTGAAAGGCACCACAAAACTTGTTCTACCTGCTTTCTGGGCTGAGATGGGGAATCGCTGAATTTTGGACTCGGCTGGTGACAAAATGTTCCAAACACACCCCATGCACAACTCCACCGGCGAAGGTGCCAGAAACGAGTTCTGTTGGTAGTTTTTACACTACCCCGGTAGGCAGCTGAAAGGCACCACAAAACTTGTTCTACCTGCTTTCTGGGCTGAGATGGGGAATCGCTGAATTTTGGACTCGGCTGCTGACAAAATGTTCCAAACACACCCCATGCACAACTCCACCGGGGAAGGTGCCAGAATCGAGTTCCGTTGGTAGTTTTTACACTACCCCGGTAGGCAAGAGAAAGGCACCACAAAACTTGTTGTACCTGCTTTCTGGGCTGAGATGGGGAATCGCTGAATTTTGGACTCGGCTGGTGACAAAATGTTCCAAACACACCCCATGCACAACTCCACCGGGGAAGGTGCCAGAAACGAGTTCTGTTGGTAGTTTTTACACTACCCCGGTAGGCAGCTGAAAGGCACCACAAAACTTGTTCTACCTGCTTTCTGGGCTGAGATGGGGAATCGCTGAATTTTGGACTCGGCTGGTGACAAAATGTTCCAAACACACCCCATGCACAACTCCACCGGGGAAGGTGCCAGAAACGAGTTCTGTTGGTAGTTTTTACACTACCCCGGTAGGCAGCTGAAAGGCACCACAAAACTTGTTCTACCTGCTTTCTGGGCTGAGATGGGGAATCGCTGAATTTTGGACTCGGCTGGTGACAAAATGTTCCAAACACACCCCATGCACAACTCCACCGGGGAAGGTGCCAGAAACGAGTTCTGTTGGTAGTTTTTACACTACCCCGGTAGGCAGCTGAAAGGCACCACAAAACTTGTTCTACCTGCTTTCTGGGCTGAGATGGGGAATCGCTGAATTTTGGACTCGGCTGGTGACAAAATGTTCCAAACACACCCCATGCACAACTCCACCGGGGAAGGTGCCAGAAACGAGTTCTGTTGGTAGTTTTTACACTACCCCGGTAGGCAGCTGAAAGGCACCACAAAACTTGTTCTACCTGCTTTCTGGGCTGAGATGGGGAATCGCTGAATTTTGGACTCGGCTGGTGACAAAATGTTCCAAAAACACCCCATGCACAACTCCACCGGGGAAGGTGCCAGAAACGAGTTCTGTTGGTAGTTTTTACACAACCCCGGTAGGCAGCTGAAAGGCACCACAAAACTTGTTCTACCTGCTTTCTGGGCTGAGATGGGGAATCGCTGAATTTTCGACTCGGCTGGTGACAAAATGTTCCAAACACACCCCATGCACAACTCCACCGGGGAAGGTGCCAGAATCGAGTTCCGTTGGTAGTTTTTACACTACCCCGGTAGGCAAGAGAAAGGCACCACAAAACTTGTTCTACCTGCTTTCTGGGCTGAGATGGGGAATCGCTGAATTTTGGACTCGGCTGGTGACAAAATGTTCCAAACACACCCCATGCACAACTCCACCGGGGAAGGTGCCAGAATCGAGTTCCGTTGGTAGTTTTTACACTACCCCGGTAAACAAGAGAAAGGCACCACAAAACTTGTTGTACCTGCTTTCTGGGCTGAGATGGGGAATCGCTGAATTTTGGACTCGGCTGGTGACAAAATGTTCCAAACACACCCCATGCACAACTCCACCGGGGAAGCTGCCAGAAACGAGTTCTGTTGGTAGTTTTTACACTACCCCGGTAGGCAGCTGAAAGGCACCACAAAACTTGTTCTACCTGCTTTCTGGGCTGAGATGGGGAATCGCTGAATTTTGGACTCGGCTGGTGACAAAATGTTCCAAACACACCCCATGCACAACTCCACCGGGGAAGGTGCCAGAAACGAGTTCTGTTGGTAGTTTTTACACTACCCCGGTAGGCAGCTGAAAGGCACCACAAAACTTGTTCTACCTGCTTTCTGGGCTGAGATGGGGAATCGCTGAATTTTGGACTCGGCTGGTGACAAAATGTTCCAAACACACCCCATGCACAACTCCACCGGGGAAGGTGCCAGAATCGAGTTCCGTTGGTAGTTTTTACACTACCCCGGTAGGCAAGAGAAAGGCACCACAAAACTTGTTGTACCTGCTTTCTGGGCTGAGATGGGGAATCGCTGAATTTTGGACTCGGCTGGTGACAAAATGTTCCAAACACACCCCATGCACAACTCCACCGGGGAAGGTGCCAGAAACGAGTTCTGTTGGTAGTTTTTACACTACCCCGGTAGGCAGCTGAAAGGCACCACAAAACTTGTTCTACCTGCTTTCTGGGCTGAGATGGGGAATCGCTGAATTTTGGACTCGGCTGGTGACAAAATGTTCCAAACACACCCCATGCACAACTCCACCGGGGAAGGTGCCAGAAACGAGTTCTGTTGGTAGTTTTTACACTACCCCGGTAGGCAAGAGAAAGGCACCACAAAACTTGTTCTACCTGCTTTCTGGGCTGAGATGGGGAATCGCTGAATTTTGGACTCGGCTGGTGACAAAATGTTCCAAACACACCCCATGCACAACTCCACCGGGGAAGGTGCCAGAAAGGAGTTCTATTGGTAGTTTTTACACTACCCCGGTAGGCAGCTGAAAGGCACCACAAAACTTGTTCTACCTGCTTTCTGGGCTGAGATGGGGAATCGCTGAATTTTGGACTCGGCTGGTGACAAAATGTTCCAAACACACCCCATGCACAACTCCACCGGGGAAGGTGCCAGAAACGAGTTCTGTTGGTAGTTTTTACACTACCCCGGTAGGCAGCTGAAAGGCACCACAAAACTTGTTCTACCTGCTTTCTGGGCTGAGATGGGGAATCGCTGAATTTTGGACTCGGCTGGTGACAAAATGTTCCAAACACACCCCATGCACAACTCCACCGGGGAAGGTGCCAGAAACGAGTTCTGTTGGTAGTTTTTACACTACCCCGGTAGGCAGCTGAAAGGCACCACAAAACTTGTTCTACCTGCTTTCTGGGCTGAGATGGGGAATCGCTGAATTTTGGACTCGGCTGGTGACAAAATGTTCCAAACACACCCCATGCACAACTCCACCGGGGAAGGTGCCAGAATCGAGTTCCGTTGGTAGTTTTTACACTACCCCGGTAGGCAAGAGAAAGGCACCACAAAACTTGTTCTACCTGCTTTCTGGGCTGAGATGGGGAATCGCTGAATTTTGGACTCGGCTGCTGACAAAATGTTCCAAACACACCCCATGCACAACTCCACCGGGGAAGGTGCCAGAATCGAGTTCCGTTGGTAGTTTTTACACTACCCCGGTAGGCAGCTGAAAGGCACCACAAAACTTGTTCTACCTGCTTTCTGGGCTGAGATGGGGAATCGCTGAATTTTGGACTCGGCTGGTGACAAAATGTTCCAAACACACCCCATGCACAACTCCACCGGGGAAGGTGCCAGAAACGAGTTCTGTTGGTAGTTTTTACACTACCCCGGTAGGCAGCTGAAAGGCACCACAAAACTTGTTCTACCTGCTTTCTGGGCTGAGATGGGGAATCGCTGAATTTTGGACTCGGCTGGTGACAAAATGTTCCAAACACACCCCATGCACAACTCCACCGGGGAAGGTGCCAGAAACGAGTTCTGTTGGTAGTTTTTACACTACCCCGGTAGGCAGCTGAAAGGCACCACAAAACTTGTTCTACCTGCTTTCTGGGCTGAGATGGGGAATCGCTGAATTTTGGACTCTGCTGGTGACAAAATGTTCCAAACACACCCCATGCACAACTCCACCGGGGAAGGTGCCAGAATCGAGTTCCGTTGGTAGTTTTTACACTACCCCGGTAGGCAAGAGAAAGGCACCACAAAACTTGTTGTACCTGCTTTCTGGGCTGAGATGGGGAATCGCTGAATTTTGGACTCGGCTGGTGACAAAATGTTCCAAACACACCCCATGCACAACTCCACCGGGGAAGGTGCCAGAAACGAGTTCTGTTGGTAGTTTTTACACTACCCCGGTAGGCAAGAGAAAGGCACCACAAAACTTGTTCTACCTGCTTTCTGGGCTGAGATGGGGAATCGCTGAATTTTGGACTCGGCTGGTGACAAAATGTTCCAAACACACCCCATGCACAACTCCACCGGGGAAGGTGCCAGAAACGAGTTCTGTTGGTAGTTTTTACACTACCCCGGTAGGCAGCTGAAAGGCACCACAAAACTTGTTCTACCTGCTTTCTGGGCTGAGATGGGGAATCGCTGAATTTTGGACTCGGCTGGTGACAAAATGTTCCAAACACACCCCATGCACAACTCCACCGGGGAAGGTGCCAGAAACGAGTTCTGTTGGTAGTTTTTACACTACCCCGGTAGGCAGCTGAAAGGCACCACAAAACTTGTTCTACCTGCTTTCTGGGCTGAGATGGGGAATCGCTGAATTTTGGACTCGGCTGGTGACAAAATGTTCCAAACACACCCCATGCACAACTCCACCGGGGAAGGTGCCAGAAACGAGTTCTGTTGGTAGTTTTTACACTACCCCGGTAGGCAAGAGAAAGGCACCACAAAACTTGTTCTACCTGCTTTCTGGGCTGAGATGGGGAATCGCTGAATTTTCGACTCGGCTGGTGACAAAATGTTCCAAACACACCCCATGCACAACTCCACCGGGGAAGGTGCCAGAAAGGAGTTCTATTGGTAGTTTTTACACTACCCCGGTAGGCAGCTGAACGGCACCACAAAACTTGTTCTACCTGCTTTCTGGGCTGAGATGGGGAATCGCTGAATTTTGGACTCGGCTGGTGACAAAATGTTCCAAACACACCCCATGCACAACTCCACCGGGGAAGGTGCCAGAAACGAGTTCTGTTGGTAGTTTTTACACTACCCCGGTAGGCAGCTGAAAGGCACCACAAAACTTGTTCTACCTGCTTTCTGGGCTGAGATGGGGAATCGCTGAATTTTGGACTCGGCTGCTGACAAAATGTTCCAAACACACCCCATGCACAACTCCACCGGGGAAGGTGCCAGAAACGAGTTCTGTTGGTAGTTTTTACACTACCCCGGTAGGCAGCTGAAAGGCACCACAAAACTTGTTCTACCTGCTTTCTGGGCTGAGATGGGGAATCGCTGAATTTTGGACTCGGCTGGTGACAAAATGTTCCAAACACACCCCATGCACAACTCCACCGGGGAAGGTGCCAGAATCGAGTTCCGTTGGTAGTTTTTACACTACCCCGGTAGGCAAGAGAAAGGCACCACAAAACTTGTTCTACCTGCTTTCTGGGCTGAGATGGGGAATCGCTGAATTTTGGACTCGGCTGCTGACAAAATGTTCCAAACACACCCCATGCACAACTCCACCGGGGAAGGTGCCAGAAAGGAGTTCTATTAGTAGTTTTTACACTACCCCGGTAGGCAGCTGAAAGGCACCACAAAACTTGTTCTACCTGCTTTCTGGGCTGAGATGGGGAATCGCTGAATTTTGGACTCGGCTGGTGACAAAATGTTCCAAACACACCCCATGCACAACTCCACCGGGGAAGGTGCCAGAAACGAGTTCTGTTGGTAGTTTTTACACTACCCCGGTAGGCAGCTGAAAGGCACCACAAAACTTGTTCTACCTGCTTTCTGGGCTGAGATGGGGAATCGCTGAATTTTGGACTCGGCTGGTGACAAAATGTTCCAAACACACCCCATGCACAACTCCACCGGGGAAGGTGCCAGAATCGAGTTCCGTTGGTAGTTTTTACACTACCCCGGTAGGCAAGAGAAAGGCACCACAAAACTTGTTCTACCTGCTTTCTGGGCTGAGATGGGGAATCGCTGAATTTTGGACTCGGCTGGTGACAAAATGTTCCAAACACACCCCATGCACAACTCCACCGGGGAAGGTGCCAGAAACGAGTTCTGTTGGTAGTTTTTACACTACCCCGGTAGGCAGCTGAAAGGCACCACAAAACTTGTTCTACCTGCTTTCTGGGCTGAGATGGGGAATCGCTGAATTTTGGACTCGGCTGGTGACAAAATGTTCCAAACACACCCCATGCACAACTCCACCGGGGAAGGTGCCAGAAACGAGTTCTGTTGGTAGTTTTTACACTACCCCGGTAGGCAGCTGAAAGGCACCACAAAACTTGTTCTACCTGCTTTCTGGGCTGAGATGGGGAATCGCTGAATTTTGGACTCGGCTGGTGACAAAATGTTCCAAACACACCCCATGCACAACTCCACCGGGGAAGGTGCCAGAAACGAGTTCTGTTGGTAGTTTTTACACTACCCCGGTAGGCAGCTGAAAGGCACCACAAAACTTGTTCTACCTGCTTTCTGGGCTGAGATGGGGAATCGCTGAATTTTGGACTCGGCTGGTGACAAAATGTTCCAAACACACCCCATGCACAACTCCACCGGGGAAGGTGCCAGAAACGAGTTCTGTTGGTAGTTTTTACACTACCCCGGTAGGCAGCTGAAAGGCACCACAAAACTTGTTCTACCTGCTTTCTGGGCTGAGATGGGGAATCGCTGAATTTTGGACTCGGCTGGTGACAAAATGTTCCAAACACACCCCATGCACAACTCCACCGGGGAAGGTGCCAGAAACGAGTTCTGTTGGTAGTTTTTACACTACCCCGGTAGGCAAGAGAAAGGCACCACAAAACTTGTTCTACCTGCTTTCTGGGCTGAGATGGGGAATCGCTGAATTTTGGACTCGGCTGGTGACAAAATGTTCCAAACACACCCCATGCACAACTCCACCGGGGAAGGTGCCAGAAAGGAGTTCTATTGGTAGTTTTTACACTACCCCGGTAGGCAGCTGAAAGGCACCACAAAACTTGTTCTACCTGCTTTCTGGGCTGAGATGGGGAATCGCTGAATTTTGGACTCGGCTGGTGACAAAATGTTCCAAACACACCCCATGCACAACTCCACCGGGGAAGGTGCCAGAAACGAGTTCTGTTGGTAGTTTTTACACTACCCCGGTAGGCAGCTGAAAGGCACCACAAAACTTGTTCTACCTGCTTTCTGGGCTGAGATGGGGAATCGCTGAATTTTGGACTCGGCTGGTGACAAAATGTTCCAAACACACCCCATGCACAACTCCACCGGGGAAGGTGCCAGAAACGAGTTCTGTTGGTAGTTTTTACACTACCCCGGTAGGCAGCTGAAAGGCACCACAAAACTTGTTGTACCTGCTTTCTGGGCTGAGATGGGGAATCGCTGAATTTTGGACTCGGCTGGTGACAAAATGTTCCAAACACACCCCATGCACAACTCCACCGGGGAAGGTGCCAGAAACGAGTTCTGTTGGTAGTTTTTACACTACCCCGGTAGGCAGCTGAAAGGCACCACAAAACTTGTTCTACCTGCTTTCTGGGCTGAGATGGGGAATCGCTGAATTTTGGACTCGGCTGGTGACAAAATGTTCCAAACACACCCCATGCACAACTCCACCGGGGAAGGTGCCAGAAACGAGTTCTGTTGGTAGTTTTTACACTACCCCGGTAGGCAGCTGAAAGGCACCACAAAACTTGTTCTACCTGCTTTCTGGGCTGAGATGGGGAATCGCTGAATTTTGGACTCGGCTGGTGACAAAATGTTCCAAACACACCCCATGCACAACTCCACCGGGGAAGGTGCCAGAAACGAGTTCTGTTGGTAGTTTTTACACTACCCCGGTAGGCAGCTGAAAGGCACCACAAAACTTGTTCTACCTGCTTTCTGGGCTGAGATGGGGAATCGCTGAATTTTGGACTCGGCTGGTGACAAAATGTTCCAAACACACCCCATGCACAACTCCACCGGGGAAGGTGCCAGAATCGAGTTCCGTTGGTAGTTTTTACACTACCCCGGTAGGCAAGAGAAAGGCACCACAAAACTTGTTGTACCTGCTTTCTGGGCTGAGATGGGGAATCGCTGAATTTTGGACTCGGCTGGTGACAAAATGTTCCAAACACACCCCATGCACAACTCCACCGGGGAAGGTGCCAGAAACGAGTTCTGTTGGTAGTTTTTACACTACCCCGGTAGGCAAGAGAAAGGCACCACAAAACTTGTTCTACCTGCTTTCTGGGCTGAGATGGGGAATCGCTGAATTTTGGACTCGGCTGGTGACAAAATGTTCCAAACACACCCCATGCACAACTCCACCGGGGAAGGTGCCAGAAAGGAGTTCTGTTGGTAGTTTTTACACTACCCCGGTAGGCAGCTGAAAGGCACCACAAAACTTGTTCTACCTGCTTTCTGGGCTGAGATGGGGAATCGCTGAATTTTGGACTCGGCTGGTGACAAAATGTTCCAAACACACCCCATGCACAACTCCACCGGGGAAGGTGCCAGAAACGAGTTCTGTTGGTAGTTTTTACACTACCCCGGTAGGCAAGAGAAAGGCACCACAAAACTTGTTCTACCTGCTTTCTGGGCTGAGATGGGGAATCGCTGAATTTTCGACTCGGCTGGTGACAAAATGTTCCAAACACACCCCATGCACAACTCCACCGGGGAAGGTGCCAGAAACGAGTTCTGTTGGTAGTTTTTACACTACCCCGGTAGGCAGCTGAAAGGCACCACAAAACTTGTTCTACCTGCTTTCTGGGCTGAGATGGGGAATCGCTGAATTTTCGACTCGGCTGGTGACAAAATGTTCCAAACACACCCCATGCACAACTCCACCGGGGAAGGTGCCAGAAACGAGTTCTGTTGGTAGTTTTTACACTACCCCGGTAGGCAAGAGAAAGGCACCACAAAACTTGTTGTACCTGCTTTCTGGGCTGAGATGGGGAATCGCTGAATTTTGGACTCGGCTGGTGACAAAATGTTCCAAACACACCCCATGCACAACTCCACCGGGGAAGGTGCCAGAAACGAGTTCTGTCGGTAGTTTTTACACTACCCCGGTAGGCAAGAGAAAGGCACCACAAAACTTGTTCTACCTGCTTTCTGGGCTGAGATGGGGAATCGCTGAATTTTGGACTCGGCTGGTGACAAAATGTTCCAAACACACCCCATGCACAACTCCACCGGGGAAGGTGCCAGAAACGAGTTCTGTTGGTAGTTTTTACACTACCCCGGTAGGCAGCTGAAAGGCACCACAAAACTTGTTCTACCTGCTTTCTGGGCTGAGATGGGGAATCGCTGAATTTTCGACTCGGCTGGTGACAAAATGTTCCAAACACACCCCATGCACAACTCCACCGGGGAAGGTGCCAGAAACGAGTTCTGTTGGTAGTTTTTACACTACCCCGGTAGGCAGCTGAAAGGCACCACAAAACTTGTTCTACCTGCTTTCTGGGCTGAGATGGGGAATCGCTGAATTTTGGACTCGGCTGGTGACAAAATGTTCCAAACACACCCCATGCACAACTCCACCGGGGAAGGTGCCAGAAACGAGTTCTGTTGGTAGTTTTTACACTACCCCGGTAGGCAGCTGAAAGGCACCACAAAACTTGTTCTACCTGCTTTCTGGGCTGAGATGGGGAATCGCTGAATTTTGGACTCGGCTGGTGACAAAATGTTCCAAACACACCCCATGCACAACTCCACCGGGGAAGGTGCCAGAAACGAGTTCTGTTGGTAGTTTTTACACTACCCCGGTAGGCAGCTGAAAGGCACCACAAAACTTGTTCTACCTGCTTTCTGGGCTGAGATGGGGAATCGCTGAATTTTGGACTCGGCTGGTGACAAAATGTTCCAAACACACCCCATGCACAACTCCACCGGGGAAGGTGCCAGAAACGAGTTCTGTTGGTAGTTTTTACACTACCCCGGTAGGCAGCTGAAAGGCACCACAAAACTTGTTCTACCTGCTTTCTGGGCTGAGATGGGGAATCGCTGAATTTTCGACTCGGCTGGTGACAAAATGTTCCAAACACACCCCATGCACAACTCCACCGGGGAAGGTGCCAGAAACGAGTTCTGTTGGTAGTTTTTACACTACCCCGGTAGGCAGCTGAAAGGCACCACAAAACTTGTTCTACCTGCTTTCTGGGCTGAGATGGGGAATCGCTGAATTTTGGACTCGGCTGGTGACAAAATGTTCCAAACACACCCCATGCACAACTCCACCGGGGAAGGTGCCAGAAACGAGTTCTGTTGGTAGTTTTTACACTACCCCGGTAGGCAAGAGAAAGGCACCACAAAACTTGTTGTACCTGCTTTCTGGGCTGAGATGGGGAATCGCTGAATTTTGGACTCGGCTGGTGACAAAATGTTCCAAACACACCCCATGCACAACTCCACCGGGGAAGGTGCCAGAAACGAGTTCTGTTGGTAGTTTTTACACTACCCCGGTAGGCAAGAGAAAGGCACCACAAAACTTGTTCTACCTGCTTTCTGGGCTGAGATGGGGAATCGCTGAATTTTCGACTCGGCTGGTGACAAAATGTTCCAAACACACCCCATGCACAACTCCACCGGGGAAGGTGCCAGAAACGAGTTCTGTTGGTAGTTTTTACACTACCCCGGTAGGCAGCTGAAAGGCACCACAAAACTTGTTCTACCTGCTTTCTGGGCTGAGATGGGGAATCGCTGAATTTTGGACTCGGCTGGTGACAAAATGTTCCAAACACACCCCATGCACAACTCCACCGGGGAAGGTGCCAGAAACGAGTTCTGTTGGTAGTTTTTACACTACCCCGGTAGGCAAGAGAAAGGCACCACAAAACTTGTTCTACCTGCTTTCTGGGCTGAGATGGGGAATCGCTGAATTTTCGACTCGGCTGGTGACAAAATGTTCCAAACACACCCCATGCACAACTCCACCGGGGAAGGTGCCAGAAACGAGTTCTGTTGGTAGTTTTTACACTACCCCGGTAGGCAGCTGAAAGGCACCACAAAACTTGTTCTACCTGCTTTCTGGGCTGAGATGGGGAATCGCTGAATTTTGGACTCGGCTGGTGACAAAATGTTCCAAACACACCCCATGCACAACTCCACCGGGGAAGGTGCCAGAAACGAGTTCTGTTGGTAGTTTTTACACTACCCCGGTAGGCAGCTGAAAGGCACCACAAAACTTGTTCTACCTGCTTTCTGGGCTGAGATGGGGAATCGCTGAATTTTGGACTCGGCTGGTGACAAAATGTTCCAAACACACCCCATGCACAACTCCACCGGGGAAGGTGCCAGAAACGAGTTCTGTCGGTAGTTTTTACACTACCCCGGTAGGCAGCTGAAAGGCACCACAAAAACTTGTTCTACCTGCTTTCTGGGCTGAGATGGGGAATCGCTGAATTTTCGACTCGGCTGGTGACAAAATGTTCCAAACACACCCCATGCACAACTCCACCGGGGAAGGTGCCAGAAACGAGTTCTGTTGGTAGTTTTTACACTACCCCGGTAGGCAGCTGAAAGGCACCACAAAACTTGTTCTACCTGCTTTCTGGGCTGAGATGGGGAATCGCTGAATTTTGGACTCGGCTGGTGACAAAATGTTCCAAACACACCCCATGCACAACTCCACCGGGGAAGGTGCCAGAAACGAGTTCTGTTGGTAGTTTTTACACTACCCCGGTAGGCAGCTGAAAGGCACCACAAAACTTGTTCTACCTGCTTTCTGGGCTGAGATGGGGAATCGCTGAATTTTGGACTCGGCTGGTGACAAAATGTTCCAAACACACCCCATGCACAACTCCACCGGGGAAGGTGCCAGAAACGAGTTCTGTTGGTAGTTTTTACACTACCCCGGTAGGCAGCTGAAAGGCACCACAAAACTTGTTCTACCTGCTTTCTGGGCTGAGATGGGGAATCGCTGAATTTTGGACTCGGCTGGTGACAAAATGTTCCAAACACACCCCATGCACAACTCCACCGGGGAAGGTGCCAGAAACGAGTTCTGTTGGTAGTTTTTACACTACCCCCGGTAGGCAGCTGAAAGGCACCACAAAACTTGTTCTACCTGCTTTCTGGGCTGAGATGGGGAATCGCTGAATTTTGGACTCGGCTGGTGACAAAATGTTCCAAACACACCCCATGCACAACTCCACCGGGGAAGGTGCCAGAAACGAGTTCTGTTGGTAGTTTTTACACTACCCCCGGTAGGCAGCTGAAAGGCACCACAAAACTTGTTCTACCTGCTTTCTGGGCTGAGATGGGGAATCGCTGAATTTTGGACTCGGCTGGTGACAAAATGTTCCAAACACACCCCATGCACAACTCCACCGGGGAAGGTGCCAGAAACGAGTTCTGTTGGTAGTTTTTACACTACCCCGGTAGGCAAGAGAAAGGCACCACAAAACTTGTTCTACCTGCTTTCTGGGCTGAGATGGGGAATCGCTGAATTTTCGACTCGGCTGGTGACAAAATGTTCCAAACACACCCCATGCACAACTCCACCGGGGAAGGTGCCAGAAACGAGTTCTGTTGGTAGTTTTTACACTACCCCGGTAGGCAGCTGAAAGGCACCACAAAACTTGTTCTACCTGCTTTCTGGGCTGAGATGGGGAATCGCTGAATTTTCGACTCGGCTGGTGACAAAATGTTCCAAACACACCCCATGCACAACTCCACCGGGGAAGGTGCCAGAAACGAGTTCTGTTGGTAGTTTTTACACTACCCCCGGTAGGCAAGAGAAAGGCACCACAAAACTTGTTCTACCTGCTTTCTGGGCTGAGATGGGGAATCGCTGAATTTTCGACTCGGCTGGTGACAAAATGTTCCAAACACACCCCATGCACAACTCCACCGGGGAAGGTGCCAGAAAGGAGTTCTATTGGTAGTTTTTACACTACCCCGGTAGGCAGCTGAAAGGCACCACAAAACTTGTTTCTACCTGCTTTCTGGGCTGAGATGGGGAATCGCTGAATTTTTGGACTCGGCTGGTGACAAAATGTTCCAAAACACACCCCATGCACAACTCCACCGGGGAAGGTGCCAGAAACGAGTTCTGTTGGTAGTTTTTTACACTACCCCGGTAGGCAGCTGAAAGGCACCACAAAACTTGTTCTACCTGCTTTCTGGGCTGAGATGGGGAATCGCTGAATTTTCGACTCGGCTGGTGACAAAATGTTCCAAACACACCCCATGCACAACTCCACCGGGGAAGGTGCCAGAAACGAGTTCTGTTGGTAGTTTTTACACTACCCCGGTAGGCAGCTGAAAGGCACCACAAAAACTTGTTCTACCTGCTTTCTGGGCTGAGATGGGGAATCGCTGAATTTTGGACTCGGCTGGTGACAAAATGTTCCAAACACACCCCATGCACAACTCCACCGGGGAAGGTGCCAGAAACGAGTTCTGTTGGTAGTTTTTACACTACCCCGGTAGGCAGCTGAAAGGCACCACAAAACTTGTTCTACCTGCTTTCTGGGCTGAGATGGGGAATCGCTGAATTTTGGACTCGGCTGGTGACAAAATGTTCCAAACACACCCCATGCACAACTCCACCGGGGAAGGTGCCAGAAACGAGTTCTGTTGGTAGTTTTTACACTACCCCCGGTAGGCAGCTGAAAGGCACCACAAAACTTGTTCTACCTGCTTTCTGGGCTGAGATGGGGAATCGCTGAATTTTGGACTCGGCTGGTGACAAAATGTTCCAAACACACCCCATGCACAACTCCACCGGGGAAGGTGCCAGAAACGAGTTCTGTTGGTAGTTTTTTACACTACCCCCGGTAGGCAAGAGAAAGGCACCACAAAAACTTGTTCTACCTGCTTTCTGGGCTGAGATGGGGAATCGCTGAATTTTCGACTCGGCTGGTGACAAAATGTTCCAAACACACCCCATGCACAACTCCACCGGGGAAGGTGCCAGAAACGAGTTCTGTTGGTAGTTTTTACACTACCCCGGTAGGCAGCTGAAAGGCACCACAAAACTTGTTCTAACCTGCTTTCTGGGCTGAGATGGGGGAATCGCTGAATTTTCGACTCGGCTGGTGACAAAATGTTCCAAACACACCCCATGCACAACTCCACCGGGGAAGGTGCCAGAAACGAGTTCTGTTGGTAGTTTTTACACTACCCCGGTAGGCAAGAGAAAGGCACCACAAAACTTGTTCTACCTGCTTTCTGGGCTGAGATGGGGAATCGCTGAATTTTCGACTCGGCTGGTGACAAAATGTTCCAAACACACCCCATGCACAACTCCACCGGGGAAGGTGCCAGAAAGGAGTTCTATTGGTAGTTTTTACACTACCCCGGTAGGCAGCTGAAAGGCACCACAAAACTTGTTCTACCTGCTTTCTGGGCTGAGATGGGGAATCGCTGAATTTTGGACTCGGCTGGTGACAAAATGTTCCAAACACACCCCATGCACAACTCCACCCGGGGAAGGTGCCAGAAACGAGTTCTGTTGGTAGTTTTTACACTACCCCGGTAGGCAGCTGAAAGGCACCACAAAACTTGTTCTACCTGCTTTCTGGGCTGAGATGGGGAATCGCTGAATTTTGGACTCGGCTGCTGACAAAATGTTCCAAACACACCCCATGCACAACTCCACCGGGGAAGGTGCCAGAAACGAGTTCTGTTGGTAGTTTTTACACTACCCCGGTAGGCAGCTGAAAGGCACCACAAAACTTGTTCTACCTGCTTTCTGGGCTGAGATGGGGAATCGCTGAATTTTGGACTCGGCTGGTGACAAAATGTTCCAAACACACCCCATGCACAACTCCACCGGGGAAGGTGCCAGAATCGAGTTCCGTTGGTAGTTTTTACACTACCCCGGTAGGCAAGAGAAAGGCACCACAAAAACTTGTTGTACCTGCTTTCTGGGCTGAGATGGGGAATCGCTGAATTTTCGACTCGGCTGGTGACAAAATGTTCCAAACACACCCCATGCACAACTCCACCGGGGAAGGTGCCAGAATCGAGTTCCGTTGGTAGTTTTTTACACTACCCCCGGTAGGCAAGAGAAAGGCACCACAAAACTTGTTCTACCTGCTTTCTGGGCTGAGATGGGGAATCGCTGAATTTTGGACTCGGCTAGGTGACAAAATGTTCCAAACACACCCCATGCACAACTCCACCGGGGAAGGTGCCAGAAACGAGTTCTGTTGGTAGTTTTTACACTACCCCCGGTAGGCAGCTGAAAGGCACCACAAAACTTGTTCTACCTGCTTTCTGGGCTGAGATGGGGAATCGCTGAATTTTCGACTCGGCTGGTGACAAAATGTTCCAAACACACCCCATGCACAACTCCACCGGGGAAGGTGCCAGAAACGAGTTCTGTTGGTAGTTTTTACACTACCACCGGTAGGCAGCTGAAAGGCACCACAAAACTTGTTCTACCTGCTTTCTGGGCTGAGATGGGGAATCGCTGAATTTTGGACTCGGCTGGTGACAAAATGTTCCAAACACACCCCATGCACAACTCCACCGGGGAAGGTGCCAGAATCGAGTTCCGTTGGTAGTTTTTACACTACCCCGGTAGGCAGCTGAAAGGCACCACAAAACTTGTTGTACCTGCTTTCTGGGCTGAGATGGGGAATCGCTGAATTTTCGACTCGGCTGGTGACAAAATGTTCCAAACACACCCCATGCACAACTCCACCGGGGAAGGTGCCAGAATCGAGTTCCGTTGGTAGTTTTTACACTACCCCGGTAGGCAGCTGAAAGGCACCACAAAACTTGTTCTACCTGCTTTCTGGGCTGAGATGGGGAATCGCTGAATTTTGGACTCGGCTGGTGACAAAATGTTCCAAACACACCCCATGCACAACTCCACCGGGGAAGGTGCCAGAAACGAGTTCTGTTGGTAGTTTTTTACACTACCCCGGTAGGCAGCTGAAAGGCACCACAAAACTTGTTCTAACCTGCTTTCTGGGCTGAGATGGGGAATCGCTGAATTTTGGACTCGGCTGGTGACAAAATGTTCCAAACACACCCCATGCACAACTCCACCGGGGAAGGTGCCAGAATCGAGTTCCGTTGGTAGTTTTTACACTACCCCGGTAGGCAAGAGAAAGGCACCACAAAACTTGTTCTACCTGCTTTCTGGGCTGAGATGGGGAATCGCTGAATTTTGGACTCGGCTGGTGACAAAAATGTTCCAAACACACCCCCATGCACAACTCCACCGGGGAAGGTGCCAGAAACGAGTTCTGTTGGGTAGTTTTTACACTACCCCGGTAGGCAGCTGAAAGGCACCACAAAACTTGTTCTACCTGCTTTCTGGGCTGAGATGGGGAATCGCTGAATTTTCGACTCGGCTGGTGACAAAAATGTTCCAAACACACCCCATGCACAACTCCACCGGGGAAGGTGCCAGAATCGAGTTCCGTTGGTAGTTTTTTACACTACCCCGGTAGGCAAGAGAAAGGCACCACAAAACTTGTTGTACCTGCTTTTCTGGGCTGAGATGGGGAATCGCTGAATTTTGGACTCGGCTGGTGACAAAATGTTCCAAACACACCCCATGCACAACTCCACCGGGGAAGGTGCCAGAAACGAGTTCTGTTGGTAGTTTTTACACTACCCCGGTAGGCAGCTGAAAGGCACCACAAAACTTGTTCTACCTGCTTTCTGGGCTGAGATGGGGAATCGCTGAATTTTTGGACTCGGCTGGTGACAAAAATGTTCCAAACACACCCCATGCACAACTCCACCGGGGAAGGTGCCAGAAACGAGTTCTGTTGGTAGTTTTTTACACTACCCCGGTAGGCAGCTGAAAGGCACCACAAAACTTGTTCTACCTGCTTTCTGGGCTGAGATGGGAATCGCTGAATTTTGGACTCGGCTGGTGACAAAATGTTCCAAACACACCCCATGCACAACTCCACCGGGGAAGGTGCCAGAATCGAGTTCCGTTGGTAGTTTTTACACTACCCCGGTAGGCAAGAGAAAGGCACCACAAAACTTGTTGTACCTGCTTTCTGGGCTGAGATGGGGAATCGCTGAATTTTGGACTCGGCTGGTGACAAAATGTTCCAAACACACCCCATGCACAACTCCACCGGGGAAGGTGCCAGAAACGAGTTCTGTTGGTAGTTTTTACACTACCCCGGTAGGCAGCTGAAAGGCACCACAAAAACTTGTTCTACCTGCTTTCTGGGCTGAGATGGGGAATCGCTGAATTTTGGACTCGGCTGGTGACAAAATGTTCCAAACACACCCCATGCACAACTCCACCGGGGAAGGTGCCAGAAACGAGTTCTGTTGGTAGGTTTTTACACTACCCCGGTAGGCAGCTGAAAGGCACCACAAAACTTGTTCTACCTGCTTTCTGGGCTGAGATGGGGAATCGCTGAATTTTGGACTCGGCTGGTGACAAAATGTTCCAAACACACCCCATGCACAACTCCACCGGGGAAGGTGCCAGAATCGAGTTCCGTTGGTAGTTTTTACACTACCCCGGTAGGCAAGAGAAAGGCACCACAAAAACTTGTTGTACCTGCTTTCTGGGCTGAGATGGGGAATCGCTGAATTTTGGACTCGGCTGGTGACAAAATGTTCCAAAACACACCCCATGCACAACTCCACCGGGGAAGGTGCCAGAATCGAGTTCCGTTGGTAGTTTTTACACTACCCCCGGTAGGCAAGAGAAAGGCACCACAAAACTTGTTGTACCTGCTTTCTGGGCTGAGATGGGGAATCGCTGAATTTTGGACTCGGCTGGTGACAAAATGTTCCAAACACACCCCATGCACAACTCCACCGGGGAAGGTGCCAGAAACGAGTTCTGTTGGTAGTTTTTACACTACCCCGGTAGGCAAGAGAAAGGCACCACAAAACTTGTTCTACCTGCTTTCTGGGCTGAGATGGGGAATCGCTGAATTTTGGACTCGGCTGGTGACAAAATGTTCCAAACACACCCCATGCACAACTCCACCGGGGAAGGTGCCAGAAAACGAGTTCTGTTGGTAGTTTTTACACTACCCCCGGTAGGCAGCTGAAAGGCACCACAAAACTTGTTCTACCTGCTTTCTGGGCTGAGATGGGGAATCGCTGAATTTTGGACTCGGCTGGTGACAAAATGTTCCAAACACACCCCATGCACAACTCCACCGGGGAAGGTGCCCAGAAACGAGTTCTGTTGGTAGTTTTTTACACTACCCCGGTAGGCAGCTGAAAGGCACCACAAAACTTGTTCTACCTGCTTTCTGGGCTGAGATGGGGAATCGCTGAATTTTGGACTCGGCTGGTGACAAAATGTTCCAAACACACCCCATGCACAACTCCACCGGGGAAGGTGCCAGAAACGAGTTCTGTTGGTAGTTTTTTACACTACCCCGGTAGGCAGCTGAAAGGCACCACAAAACTTGTTCTACCTGCTTTCTGGGCTGAGATGGGGAATCGCTGAATTTTGGACTCGGCTGGTGACAAAATGTTCCAAACACACCCCATGCACAACTCCACCGGGGAAGGTGCCAGAATCGAGTTCCGTTGGTAGTTTTTACACTACCCCGGTAGGCAAGAGAAAGGCACCACAAAACTTGTTCTACCTGCTTTCTGGGCTGAGATGGGGAATCGCTGAATTTTGGACTCGGCTGGTGACAAAAATGTTCCAAACACACCCCATGCACAACTCCACCGGGGAAGGTGCCAGAAAGGAGTTCTATTAGTAGTTTTTACCGTACCCCGGTAGGCAGCTGAAAGGCACCAACAAAACTTGTTCTACCTGCTTTCTGGGCTGAGATGGGGAATCGCTGAATTTTGGACTCGGCTGGTGACAAAATGTTCCAAACACACACCCCATGCACAACTCCACCGGGGAAGGTGCCAGAAACGAGTTCTGTTGGTAGTTTTTACACTACCCCCGGTAGGCAGCTGAAAGGCACCACAAAACTTGTTCTACCTGCTTTCTGGGCTGAGATGGGGAATCGCTGAATTTTGGACTCGGCTGGTGACAAAATGTTCCAAACACACCCCATGCACAACTCCACCGGGGAAGGTGCCAGAATCGAGTTCCGTTGGTAGTTTTTACACTACCCCGGTAGGCAAGAGAAAGGCACCACAAAACTTGTTGTACCCTGCTTTCTGGGCTGAGATGGGGAATCGCTGAATTTTCGACTCGGCTGGTGACAAAATGTTCCAAACACACCCCATGCACAACTCCACCGGGGAAGGTGCCAGAATCGAGTTCCGTTGGTAGTTTTTACACTACCCCGGTAGGCAGCTGAAAGGCACCACAAAACTTGTTCTACCTGCTTTCTGGGCTGAGATGGGGAATCGCTGAATTTTGGACTCGGCTGGTGACAAAATGTTCCAAACACACCCCATGCACAACTCCACCGGGGAAGGTGCCAGAAACGAGTTCTGTTGGTAGTTTTTACACTACCCCGGTAGGCAGCTGAAAGGCACCACAAAACTTGTTCTACCTGCTTTCTGGGCTGAGATGGGGAATCGCTGAATTTTGGACTCGGCTGGTGACAAAATGTTCCAAACACACCCCATGCACAACTCCACCGGGGAAGGTGCCAGAAACGAGTTCTGTTGGTAGTTTTTTACACTACCCCGGTAGGCAGCTGAAAGGCACCACAAAACTTGTTCTACCCTGCTTTCTGGGCTGAGATGGGGAATCGCTGAATTTTGGACTCGGCTGGTGACAAAATGTTCCAAAACACACCCCATGCACAACTCCACCGGGGAAGGTGCCAGAATCGAGTTCCGTTGGTAGTTTTTACACTACCCCGGTAGGCAAGAGAAAGGCACCACAAAACTTGTTGTACCTGCTTTCTGGGCTGAGATGGGGAATCGCTGAATTTTGGACTCGGCTGGTGACAAAATGTTCCAAACACACCCCATGCACAACTCCACCGGGGAAGGTGCCAGAATCGAGTTCCGTTGGTAGTTTTTACACTACCCCCGGTAGGCAAGAGAAAGGCACCACAAAACTTGTTCTACCTGCTTTCTGGGCTGAGATGGGGAATCGCTGAATTTTGGACTCGGCTGGTGACAAAATGTTCCAAACACACCCCATGCACAACTCCACCGGGGAAGGTGCCAGAAACGAGTTCTGTTGGTAGTTTTTTACACTACCCCGGTAGGCAGCTGAAAGGCACCACAAAACTTGTTCTAACCTGCTTTCTGGGCTGAGATGGGGAATCGCTGAATTTTCGACTCGGCTGGTGACAAAATGTTCCAAACACACCCCCATGCACAACTCCACCGGGGAAGGTGCCAGAAACGAGTTCTGTTGGTAGTTTTTACACTACCACCCGGGTAGGCAGCTGAAAGGCACCACAAAACTTGTTCTACCTGCTTTCTGGGCTGAGATGGGGAATCGCTGAATTTTGGACTCGGCTGGTGACAAAATGTTCCAAACACACCCCATGCACAACTCCACCGGGGAAGGTGCCAGAATCGAGTTCCGTTGGTAGTTTTTACACTACCCCGGTAGGCAAGAGAAAGGCACCACAAAACTTGTTCTACCTGCTTTCTGGGCTGAGATGGGGAATCGCTGAATTTTGGACTCGGCTGGTGACAAAATGTTCCAAACACACCCCATGCACAACTCCACCGGGGAAGGTGCCAGAAAACGAGTTCTGTTGGTAGTTTTTATACACTACCCCGGTAGGCAGCTGAAAGGCACCACAAAACTTGTTCTACCTGCTTTCTGGGCTGAGATGGGGAATCGCTGAATTTTGGACTCGGCTGGTGACAAAATGTTCCAAACACACCCCATGCACAACTCCACCGGGGAAGGTGCCAGAAACGAGTTCTGTTGGTAGTTTTTTACACTACCCCGGTAGGCAGCTGAAAGGCACCACAAAACTTGTTCTACCTGCTTTCTGGGCTGAGATGGGGAATCGCTGAATTTTGGACTCGGCTGCTGACAAAATGTTCCAAACACACCCCATGCACAACTCCACCGGGGAAGGTGCCAGAATCGAGTTCCGTTGGTAGTTTTTACACTACCCCGGTAGGCAAGAGAAAGGCACCACAAAACTTGTTGTACCTGCTTTCTGGGCTGAGATGGGGAATCGCTCGAATTTTCGACTCGGCTGGTGACAAAATGTTCCAAACACACCCCATGCACAACT